>NW_026781265.1:317500-460259 GCF_030144855.1 Hypanus sabinus | reverse complement strand
GAAAGATTGGCATTTGATTGGGATCGCGGTCCATGTGAGTGGACAGGAAGGGACAGGGTCCTGTGAGGAGTGCGGACCGTGTTAGAGGACGGGAAGGGGTGGAGTCACGTTTTGCAAAATTATCCTCAACTTCAATTTCATCCTGGGTGACTTCATGACCCGAGAGGTCAAATGTGATTGTTAACCGCTATGGTTATGATTCCCATTTGTACTCCCCTGCCCGTTTGTGCACCCTCCCACCCTCTCCTAGTCTGTGAACACTGCATTACTCCTCGTCTCTGTGCCCACTTCTACATATATTCATCGTGTGTGTGAGTGTGTGTGGTTCCCTGTGCTGCAGTTCCAAGGTGAACACAGTGAGAGTCTCCTTTGTAATCTGATTCAACTCGAGAACTCAGTTGATATATCTCACACTTTTTTTCGTGTCTGACTCCAGGAGTTTGTGATGGGACAGTGCGGAGGGATCTTCACTTTGTGTCTGACCTCGTGAGTGTGTAATAGGATGATGCAGAGGGAACTACACTCTGTGCCTGACCCCAGGAGTGTGTGATTGGATGGTGAGGAGGTAGAAAACCTCTGTGTCTGACGCCAATATTCCATCCCACATCCCTCTCATACTCAGGACCTCAGTGGACTCAAGTTGATTTTATCTGTCTGCGGGGGGCAGGCGGGGGTCAGTTAACCAGGAAGGAGGCTGGGTAGAGATGAGTTCCAGGGCAACCAGACTCTGCTAGTCTGACCTCCCTCAGCCTGGTGCTGAGACGCTACTGTGTCAGCATGAGCTCCGACCCACTGTTGCGGTGCACAGGGTGCGGGGGGCAGCAGAAACCTCAAATAAAACTCGAGTCCGGCACCAGGACAGGAAGTTACAGCGGTTTATTGGTTTGATCATGACAAATGTAAATTAAACGATGTGTGAGCTGCTGACGTGCGGGTATAAATAAGCTGCTCCTGACTCACTCACAGTCACACAATTAACCGACCAGTGGCAACAAGTGACAGTTTGAATAATCAGTCCCATTTCTCACCGTCACTCTGCATCGGGGAACCGATGTTTATAAAATCACACTTCAGGACAGTGACCGAGATCGCTACAGATCCAGGGTCACTCCTGAGGGATTTGTCAATTTAACATCATTATATCGGCCAGGCTGCAGAATGCACTGTCTTCAGCAAAGGGAGCAAAAGGTTTCTCTCCTGGGATAATCCCACCCCGGGACACTGGTGTCCCAGACTGAGCCCCTGCCCCTGGGCCCTTCCTGTCTGTGTAATTCCCCGGGGTCTCACGAGAGGGAGTCACAAACCTGCATATCCAGCGGAAGCTGTGCTGCAGGACAACAGGCGGAAATACGTCACTGCGGGACCGCATCCGATGTAACCGAGCGCAAGACTGGAGCTGGTTCCGTTAAAACAGTTGGGAATTACCCCGGCGCGCAGTCATTATAGGTAATGGCAGGAGTTAAAGGGGAGGGCGGGTGTTAAATTGGAGGGGGGAGTTAGAGGGCAGGGAATCGGCCAAAGTGTACCTAAGCCCCGGGTGGTGATGTTCACACTTCCAGCTGTTCACAGATACACTCTCAGTCTGGGTCTGACTCTCCGCAGAGATCCCGCTTCCTTCCTCCCGGTCTCACTGAACCGATTCCACCACAGCCTGAAACAGATGGGAGAATAAAGATGAAATAAACAGATTACACAACAGTGACAGTAACAGGGGACCGGGGTTAATGTTTCAACAACACTCACAGACAAATATCACCTGAAAACCCGAGGATCTGCTAATATTTTATCACATTGAACATTGACTCAAACACTCACACAATCTGCTCCAGATTCGGGAGGGTCAGTATGAGGCGGCGGAGAGCGGGGACAGATCGGTCTGTCAGCAAGTTGAATCCCAAGTCCAGCTCCTTCAGTGATGGGTTTGTACTGAGAGCGGAGGCGAGATCTTCAGCACCAGAATCTGTGAGATCGACAAACTCCAGCCTGGAGATGAGAGAGAGTGTGGGTGAAGGATACAGAGAGACAGGAGACGGTACAAATCCCCGGTGTTTATCAGTAACACAATTACTGATCACATTAATGTTCAGTGTCAGACACCCAGTGACTGTAAACACAATCTCCCACAGCCTGGTACTTACCACAGTTTCTGTATTTTACACTCCGGGTTCGTCAGAGCCACAGACACCAGTTTCACTCCTGAATCTCCCAGTTGATTACCACCCAGGTTCAGCTCCGTCAGTGATGTGTTTGTACTGAGAGCGGAGGCGAAATCCTCGGCACCAGAGTCCATGAGACCAACATCCCTCAGCCTGGAGATGGGAGAGAGTGAGGGTGAAGGACACAGAGAGACAGGAGACGGTACAAATCCCCAGTGTTTATCAGTAACACAATTACTGATCACATTAATGTTCAGTGTCAGACACCCAGTGACTGTAAACACAATCTCCCACAGTCTGGTACTTACCACAGTTTCTGTATTTTACACTCCGGGTTCCTCAGAGCCGCAGACACCAGTTTCACTCCTGAATCTCCCAGTTTATTACCACCTAGTCTAAACACAAACAGACAGATTGATGAACAAAGTGATTCAAACCGTGGCTCTGAGGGAATTTCTCTCACTCTGATATTTCAGGAAACATTAAACCCTTCAGTAAATCACTGATTGAAGTTCCCATCACTGTCAATATCCCTCACTGTCCAGCTCCAGGTGATTCACCGGATGTCAGTAATATTGTCTGTCGGTGTGACACTGTAAATTCCAGATATTCTGTCCCATTCCCCGATGGAGAGAAAAGTGTTCCTGACAGAAATGCAGAAATGTCAATGGGACACAATGAAATAGAGCCAACCGAGCTAAAGGGATGGGGAAGAGAGATACCACAGGACGTCAGATGGACGAGTGAACCAAAAGCATGAAGGGGGATGTGGAAGAGAGATCCAACAGCAGGAATGTATTGGGAAGAGTGATCCCATAGGATGAAAGGGGATGGGAAAAGAGATGCCACAGGAGCAAAGGGGGTGCAGAAGAGAGATCCCACAGGAAGAGGAGGGATGGGGAAGAGAGATCATACGAGAGGATGGGGGATGCGTAGGAGAGATACCTCAGGAGGAATGGGGATGCGAAAGAGAGATCCCACAGGAGGAAAGGGGATGGGGAAGAGAGATCCCAGAGGAGGAAGGGGTTGCGGAAGAGATATCTGACAGGAGGAATGGGGATAAGTAGGAGAGATACCTCAGGAGGAATGGGGATGGAAAAGAGGACCCAGGAGGAAGTCAGATGGATGAGAGATCCAAAAGGAGGAAGGTATGGGGCAGAGATCCTGCAGGAGGAAAATGAATGGGGAAGGGAGATCCCACAGGAGGATGGGGGAAAGGGGAGATCCCACAGGAGGAAGGGGGATGGGGTAGAGAGACCCCCAAGGAGAAAGTCCGATGGATGAACGATCCCAGCGGAGGAAGGCGGATGGGAAAGAGAGATCACACAGGAGGAAGGGTGACGGGGAAGAGCAATCCCACAGGAGGAAGGTGAATGGGGAAGGAAGATCCCACAGGAGGATGAGGATGAGTGATCCAACAGCACGATGTTGATGGGGAGGAGAGAGCGCGCAGGAGGAAGGGGATGTGGAGAGCGATCCCACAGGGGGAAGGGGATGTGGAGAGCGATCCCACAGGAGGAAGGGGATGTGGAGAGCGATCCCACAGGGGGAAGGGGATGTGGAGAGCGATCCCACAGGGGGAAGGTGGTTCGGGAAGAGAGCTCCCACAGAAGGAAGATAGTTGATGAAGAGAGATCCCACAGGAGGAAGGGGGATGGGGAAAAGAGATCCCAAGCAGGAGGTTGATGGGGAAGAGAGATTCCACAGATGGAAGATGTATGTGGAAGAGAGATCCCACAGGATGAAGGTGGATGCTCAGGAGAGATCCAACAGTTGGAAGGAAGGGGTGTGGGAACAGAGAGGCCAGTGGACGAAAGGGGGATGGGAAAGCGAGATCTCACAGTTGGATTGCTACCTGTGCCACGTGCTAGTGAGGTTAGAAATAGGAAGATAATGCAGCTAAATACATGGCTGAGGGGATGGTGCACGAGGAGGGGTTCATGTTTCTGGACAATTGGGCTTTCTTCCAGGGGAGCTGGGACCAGTTCGAATTGGACAGTTTGCACCTGAACTAGAGGGGACTAACATCCTTGCCGGTAGGTTAGCAAGTTCTGCTCCCGGGGTTTTAAACAAGGTTGCGGGGGAGGGGAACCAGAGTGTTAGAGCAGATAGTGAGGTGGAGGAGGATAAGGGTCATGCGAGGACTGCTTGTATAGACAGATATCAAAGGTTTGTACGTGACAGAATTGTTCTCAGGTGCATTTATTTCAATGCAAGGAGTACTGTAAGTAAGGCAGATGAGCTTACGTCGTGGATTGGCACATGGGATTACTGCATTATTGCTATTAGTGAGACTTGGTTGCAGGAGGGGAAGGACTGGCAGCTTCATATTCCGAGGTTACGTTGTTTCAGACGTGATAGAGGGGGAGGGATGAAAGGGGGAGGAGTGGCATTACTAGTCAGGGGAATATCACAGCTGTGCCTAGACGGGACAGCCCGGAGGGCTCGTCTACAGAGGCCATATGGGTGGAGTTGAGGAACGGGAAAGGTGTGACCACACTAATAGGGTTGTATTATAGACAACCCAATAGGCAGAGAGAATCGGAGAAGCAAATCTGTAGAGAGGTAGCAGACCAATGTAAGAAACAGAAAGTTGTAATTGTGTGGGATTTTAATTTTCCACATATTGACTGGGACTCCCACTCTGCGAAAGGGTTAGATGGCATGGAGTTTGTCAATTATTCTGAAAAGTTTTTAAAATCAAAATATTGAGGTACCAAAGATAGAGGGTGCAGTACCTGATCTCCTATTAGGGAACCAGACAGGTCAGTTGACAGAAATATGTGTAAGCAAATATTTTGGGTCCAGTGACCAGAATGTCATTAGTTTCAAGATAATTATGGATAAGGACAGGACTGGTCCACCAGTTAAGTATCTGAATTCGAGAAGGGCCAATTTTGTGGAAATGAGAGAGGATCTGGGAAGAGTGGATTGGGATAAGTTGTTTTCTGGCAAGGATGTGTTCAGTAAGTGGAACGCCTTCAAGAGTGAAATTTTGAGAGTGCAGAGTTTGCATGTTCCTGCCAGGATTAAAGGCAAAGTTAACAGGCAGAGGGAACCTTGGTTTTCAAGGGATAGTGGTGATCTGGTTAAGTAGGTGATTAGCAGGTATAGGAAACAAGGAACAAATGAGGTACTTGAAGTGTATAGAAAATGTAAGGGAATACTAAAGAAGAAAAATCAGTAAGGAAAAAAGAAGACATGAGGTTGCGTTGGCAGATCATGTGAAGGTAAACCCGAAGGGTTTCTACAAGTATATTAAGTGTGAAAGGATAGTAAAGGACAAAATTGTTCCCCTAGAAGATCAGAGTGGTCGTCTACGTGTGGTGCCTCATGAGATGGGGGAGATCTTAAACAGTTCTTTGCATCAATGTTTACTCAGGAACCTGGCATAGCGGATATGGAATTAAGGGAAACAACCAGTAGTGTCATGGAACATATAGAGATTAAAGAGGAGAAGCTGCTTGCTGCATTACGGTGAATAAAGGTAGATAAATCCCCGGGCCTGACATGATATTTTCTCGGACCTTGAGAGAGACTAGTGTAGAAATTGCAGGGCCCCTGGCAGAAATATTCAAAATGTCCTTAGCCACGGGTGCGGTGTCAGAGGATTGGAGGGTAGCTCATGTTGTTCCGTTGTTTGAAAAAGGCTCCAAAAGTTCACCAGGTAATTACAGGCCAGTGAGCCTGACATCAGTCGTAGGTAAATTATCAGAAGGTGTTCTGAGAGATCGGACATACAAGGATTTGGACAGCCAAGGGCTGATTAAAGATAGTCAGCATGGCTTTGTTCATGGTAGATCATGTTTAATGAATCCTGTAGAGTTTTTCGAGGAGGTTACCAAGAATGCATATGAAGGAAAGGCTGTGGATGTTGTCTACATTGACTTTTGTAAGGGCTTTGACAAGGTCCCACATAAGAGGTTAGTTCTAAAAGTCCGGACACTTGCTATCCATGGAGAGGTTGTAAACTGGATTTGAAATTGGCTGTGTGGGAGAAGACAGAGAGTGGTAGTGGATGATTGCTTCTCAGACTGGAGGCCTGTGACTAGTGGTGTGTCTCAGGGATCTGTGCTGGGACTATTGTTGTTTGTTGTCTGTATCAATGATCTAGATGATAATGTGATAAATTGGATCAGCAGGTTTGTGGATGACACTAAGATTGGAAGCGTTGTGGACAGCGAGGAAGGCTTTCAAAGCTTGCAGACGGATGTGGACCAATTGGAAGAATGGGCCAGAAAATGGCAGATGGAATTTAATTCAGACAAGTGTGAGGTGTTCCATTTTGGAAGGACAAATCAAGCTACAACATTCACGATAAATGGTAGGGCACTGAAGAGTGCAGATGAACAAAAGGATCTGGGGGGTTCCGATACATAAGTCCCTGAAAGTGGCGTCAGAGGTGGACAGGGTTGTAAAGAAGGCTTTTGGCATTCTGGCGTTCATAAATCAAAATTGAGTTTAGGAGTTGGAATATTATGGTGAGGTTGTATAAGTCATTGGTGAGGCCACATTTGAAGTATTGTGTGCAGTTCTGATCACCTAACTACAGGAAGGATATCAGTAAGGTTGAACAAGTGCAGAGAAGATTTACTGGGATGTTGCCGGGTCTTCAGGAGTTGAGTTACAAGGAAGGATTGAGCAGGTTAGGACTTTATTCCTTGGAGCATAGAAGAATGAGGGGAGATTTGATAGAGGTTTACAAAATTATGAGGGTATAGACAGGGTAAATGTGAATAGGCTCTTTCCACATAGATTAGCAGAGATAAATTACAGGAGGACGGCTTCAGGGTGAAAGGGGAAATGTTTAGGGGTAAATTCTTCACAGAGGGTGGTGAGAGTGTGGAATGAGCTGCCATCTGATGTGGAAAATGTGGACTCACTCTTAAGCTTTAAGAATAAATTGGATAGATACATGGATGGGAGAGGTCTGGAGGGTTATGGACTGGGTGCAGGTCAATGGGACTCGCGGAATACGGTTTTGGTACAGACTAGAAGGTCCAAAAGGCTTGTTTTCTCTGCTGTAGTGTTCTGTGATTTTATGATTCTATGGTGAGGAGAGTTCACAAAGGCAAAAGACGGGTGGGGATGGGGAAGAGAGATCCCACAGGAGGAAGGGGATGGGGAACAGAGATCCCACAGGAGGAAGGGGGATATAGAGAGAGATTAAACAGGATGAAGGGGGAAGGGGTTAAGAGATTGGCCAGGAGGAAGAGGGATGTGCAAGAGAGTTCCCACAGGAGGATGTGGGATTGGGAAGAGAAATCTCACAAGAGGAAGGGGGGCGGGGAAGAGAAATTCAACAGGACAATGGGGCATGCCAAAGAGAGATCCGACAGGAAGAAGTCAATGGGGGAGAGAGATCCCACAGGAGGAAAGGGTATGGGGAAGCGAGTTCCAACAGCAGGAAGGGATAGGGAAGAGAAATCCATAGAAGGAAGGGGGATGTGGAAGAGCGATCTCACAGGAGCAAGGGGGATGGGGAAGAGAGATCCCACAGGAGGAAGAGGGATGGGGAGGAGAGATCCCACAAAAGGAAGGGGGATAAGGAAGAGAGATGTCACAGGAAGGGTGGTGGGGTGTGTGGACAAGACATCCCACAGGAGGATGAGGAAAGAGTAATAGAGAGTCCACGGGAGGAATGGGGATGGGGGCGAGATTCCAAAGAATGGAAGGGGGATTGGGATGAGAGGTCCTACAGGAGGATTCCAAGGGTAAATTATAATCCTACAAGATGAGAGGATGCAGAAAATTTTTGTACATGTGTGTTGGGTCTGAACAGAGCCCCTGAGGAGATGCGCCCTCGCTCTTTGCCTATCTGGAAGTGAGCAAAGTCACACACGGGGAAGGGCAGTGGGAGGACAATCTCACAATGGTATTTCTTTCCTTCTCACTGGGACAGTCTGCTAACCGTCTCTTGTCCCTCACCGGGAAGGGGGTGTGACTCTCTGACCCACCTGCTGCAGTCAAGTGTCGGTCTGGGTGTCAGTAACAGTGAGAAGGAACATTGTCAATGGACGTGTCACAGGCAGCGAGAAACACGGCCATTCCTGTGATTTACTACCATTCAACCAATGGCCGTTGTTCACTGATCTGATGAAGTCTCCAACATCCCTTCACAAGGAACCACAGAACCCTCCCGTCCTTGGGGAATTACTGACTGATCCACTGGGCATTTGTCACAACTCTTCACAATCTGATTTACTACAAATTTATCAAAATTCCTTTACATTGAAACAACACAATGGAACAGTTTCACAGATCAGAGTGAGAGATAAATCAAGTTACCTCAACTCCTGGCACTTGTGCAACCCAGGTCCCAGCCGCTGTATTCCCTCATACTTAATGTGGCAGATCTCCAGGTCGAGCTGTTTTATTGTATCACAGAGTCCGAAGACATGAGACAGGACCGCGCAGTCAATCGGGGTCAGTGTCATTTCACTGAATGAAAGTGTTTCCACAGATCCCAGTGCGGCCTGAGCCAGTCCACGATTCTGAGACTCAAACAGGTAGTGCAATGTGTTCAGGAGGCTCCTTTTACCAGCTTCACTCCATGTGTTTCCACTCTGGCGTTTAATCTCCTCGTTCACCCAGTCAATCACCCGGCAGGTCGTTTGATGAGGAAATGGACCCAGAAACTCCTCCAGGCCCCGAGCTGTCATTGGGGAGGAGAGACCAGCAACAAAACGGAGAAAAACCTCAAATCGCCCATCTGTCGTGCTGTGGACTTCAGTGAGGAATTTAAGGATATCCCCGGGATGTGGTTTCTGGAATTGTGCGACTGCAGCTACAAACTCTTGAATGGTGAGGTGTGGGAATGTGTACACCACACTCCGGGCAGAATCCTCTGTCTCCAAAAGCTCCATCAGGAATCCAGACAGGAATTGGGAAGGCTGCAGATTGTACTTGATCAAATCTCCATCTGTAAACACAATCTTCCTCTCGGACACTCCTCTGAAGGCCATCTGACCAACCCTGAGTAACACATCACGGGGGTTCTCAATCTCACGGCCGTGGTTTTTCAGGATGTTGTAAATATAGTAGGAGTACAGTTGGGTGATGGTCTTGGGAACTCGCTGTGGGTCCCTGACTCTTTGTGTGAAGAAGGGGCCCAGTGCCAGAGCGAGGATCCAGCAGTAGGAGGGGTTGTAGCTCATGGTGTACAGGATCTCGTTCTCCTTCACATAATTGAAAACAGCTTCCGCCACCGTCTGATCTTCAAAATGTCTGATGAAATATTCCTTCCGTTCCTCACCAACAAATCCCAGGATTTCAGCCCGGACACTGATATTCGCCTTTTCCAATAAATGTAACGCAGTGGGGCGAGTGGTCACCAGCACTGAACACCCTGGGAGCAGCTTGCCCTGGATTAAACTGTACACAATGTCAGACACCTTGCACTTGAATTCAGGATCTGTGCATGTGGACTGAAGGTCTGTATCTCTAGGACTGTCAGCAAAATCAATTGTGTCATTGAATTCATCCAAACCATCAAATATAAACAGCAATCCCTTTGGATTCTTCCAGACCTCTCTCAAGATATTCCCAAAGTAAGGATACCGATCGAGTATCAGTTCCTTCAGATTTATTCTGCAGTTAATGGTGTTTAAATCCCGGAATTTGAAACTGAAGACAAACTGGAATTGTTGGTATATTTTCCCTGTGGCCCAGTCATAAACAATATTTTGTACCATTGTTGTTTTCCCAATCCCCGGGACTCCGGCCACTGCTGCCGAACTCCCAGATTTGGATTTACTTCGCGAAAAGCTGCTCTGAAACAGCTGATCCATCTGAAGTTTTTCCAGGAGTCCACTGAGATGTTTTCGTCTCCACTCCTCGTGGTCTCTGCCTCTTGCCAGCAGCTCATGTTCCACCAGTCTCCGATCTCGAACAGTAGAAATGACCGTGAGCTCAGCGTATCGATCAACCAGCTGGAAAACCTTCACCTTCTCCCTCATCAGGATCGTGTTCACTCTCAGTGTTTCAGTTTGTGCCCGCAGAGTCTCCTTGTGTTTCTGTTGAACATCTTCCATGGGGACAGACAGTGGACAAACTGTTAGATGTCTCAACTCAGAACTCAGTATGTAAGCACACAAGAGTTAGCTCAGAGCTGTTGCATTGATTGGATTCATCAATGGATGTTCGTTCAGTGAAGTAAATTAAATTAACAGACCGCTGACTGGACTGAGAGGCCTGTTCCAGATAAA
Source organism: Hypanus sabinus (assembly GCF_030144855.1). Classification (NCBI taxonomy): domain Eukaryota; kingdom Metazoa; phylum Chordata; class Chondrichthyes; order Myliobatiformes; family Dasyatidae; genus Hypanus; species Hypanus sabinus. Next base: position 449,896 of record NW_026781265.1, on the reverse strand, counting down.
CACCAGGTCATCACATTTCCACATTAACTGTGCTGTGAAGGTGAGTATTTCCCTGGTAGTTTACTGACCCCCAACTGTCCCATACTGGACAATCTCACACTACTGTCACAGCTGTCATTTTTTGTGGAAGAATCTTTTAATCCACAATGTTGATGTGGCATATGGAGATGGAGAAGAGGGTAGTGGGCATTCTGTCAAAGGAACAGATTGGGGAATCATAGCTCCCCTTCCCACCCACCATCACTGATACAAAATACAAAGAAGTAACTTTGCGCATCAGCACGTGCACTGTGGGTGGCTGGTTGGGGTGTGTGGCATCTCAAAGTGGCTTTGAATCCTGTCAGGGGTGTGTGGGGCCTCACAATGTGTCAGGGCCGTAACAAGAGTCTGTGGGGTCTCACAGTGTGACTGCACCGTCAGAGGTGTGAGGTGACTCACAGTGTGTCGGGACAATATCAGGGGTATGTGGAGGCTCACAGTGTGTGTGGATCCTGTCATGGGTATGTGGGGTCTCACAGTTTTTCAGGATCCAGTCAGGGGTCTTACAGTGTGTCGTGAACCTGTCACGGAATCTGTCAAAAGGGGGTCAGGACCCTGTCATGGGAGTGTGGGATCTCACAATGCGTCAGAAACCTGACACGGGTGTGTGGGGTATCACAGTGAGTCACGACCCTGCCCGGTTTTATCGGGTCTCGGTGTGTGGCAGGACCCTGTCAGATGTGTGTGGTGTCTCACAGTGTGTCAGGACCCTGCCAGGGGAGTGTGCAGTCTGACAATGTGTCAAGACCCTGTCAAGGGTGTGTAGTGTATCAAAGGCTGTCAGGACCCTGTCAGGGTGTATGGGATCTTGCAGTGTATCAGGACTCTCTGAGGGTGTGTGGGGTTTCACAGTGTTTCAGGACCCTGCCAATTGTGTGTGGGTCTCACGATGTGTGAGGACCCTACCAGGTGAGTGAGGGGGCTTACTGTGTGAGAGGGCCCTGCAGGTGTGTGTGGGGTCTGACAATGTGTCAGGACCCTGCCAGATGTGTGTGGGGTCTCACAGTGTGTTTAGACCATATCAGAGATGTGTGGGGTCTCGCTGTGTGTCAGGAAACTGTCAGGGGTGTCTGGCCTCTCATAATGTGTCAACACCCTGTCGGGAGGTGGTGTGGCATCTCACAGTGTGGCTGCCCCCTGCCTGGGTTGTATATGGTCTCACAGTGTGTCGGGACCTTGTCAGAGTTGTTTTGTCTCACAGTACATCAGGACACTGTCAGTGGTGTGTGGGGTCTCACAGTGCATCAGGAACCTGTCAGAGGTCTGTGGGGTCTCACAGTGTCAGGACCCTGCCAGGTTTTATAATGGTACTAAGATATCCGACCATTCTGAAATTAACAACGTATTTTTAAGACTTGTATTTTAAGTCGTATCAATCTGATTCTTCTTCAGATGATACCTATATGAATGCTTTTTTCAGTAATATCAACATTCCCACATTGTCTGCTGATTGCCTAATACAGTTTGATCAGCCTATTTCCAATGAAGAAGTGGCTGAGGCTATAAGTGCTTTACATTCTGTTAAGACCCCATGACCTGACTGCTTTCCTGGGGAGTTTTGTAAAACCTTCACTACATTACTTACACTTTATTTATCCTCTGTTTTATCAGAGTCCTTTAAATCAGGTAAACTCCCTAATCTTTTTATGAAGCTTTTATTTCTCTTATTCTTAAAAAAAAATCCAGCTGCATGTTCTTCATGCGGACTGACTTCTTTATTAAATGTTGATTCAAAAATTTTATCCAAAATCTTAGCTCGAAGACTTCAAAATATTTTACCATCTATTATATCAAATAACCAGACAGGATATATTAAAAATCTTTACTCACATTTTAATATGCGTCGGTTATTGAATGTGATAGATTCACCATCCAAAAAAAAGGTGTATATTATCCTTAGATGCAGAAAAAGCCTTCGATAGGATTGAGTCGAATTATTTTTTTAAGTCCTTAAAAAAGTTTAATTTTGGGCCTAATTTTATTCAATGGGTTAAATTAATTTATTTGTCTCCTACCATTCGGGTTATTACTAACTCTCAAATTTCTAAGCCCTTTAAATTACAGCAGGGAACTAGACAAGGTTGCTGTCTTAGTCCTTTACTTTTTGCTTTAGCTATAGAACCCTTAGCAATAGCATTTTGAGAATCTAAGGACATTTCTGGTATACTCAGGGAAGGTAGGACTCAAATTGTTGTTATATGCTGATGACATTTTACTTTTTATCTCTAACATTGAAACTTCTTTACCTTCGGTTCTTTCTTTAATTTCCCAGTTTCATATTTTTTTTCAGGATATAAGCTGAACTTACATAAAAGTGAGCTATTTTCTTAAATGACCTAATGTCATCAAATGCCAAATTTCCATTCCAAGTTGTTACAAGTCAATTTACATATCTAGGTGTAACAATTACTAAAAACTTCAAGAATTTATTTAAAGAAAACTTAAATCCCTTATTGAATTATGTGTAAAAAAACACTTTCTAAATGGTCTCCTCTTTCTTTATCCCTAATTGGCCGTATTAATTCGATTAAAATGAAGATTCTTCCTAAATTTTTATATCTTTTTCAGGCCTTGCCTATTTTTATTCCTAAGACCTACTTTGATTCTTTAGATTCAATTTTAACATCTTACATTTGGAATAATAAACAAGCTCGTTTAAGTAAAGTTTACCGACAAAGAAATAAAGAGATAGATGGATTAGCCTTACCCAATTTTAGGTTTTATTACTGGGCTGCCAATATAAGGAACATTACTTTTTGGTCCTATTATATTTATCGTAAAGATTGCCCAACATGGCGGTCTCCTTAGAAGTTAATTCTGTAAAAAAAAAATCCTCTATTGTCTCTCTTCTTGGATCATACTCTTCTTTTTCAGCAAATAAAACAACAGATAACATAATCGTTAAGCAAACTTTAAGGATCTGGTCTCAATATAGAAATTTTTTTGGTTTAGCGAATTTTTCATTATCATCTCCTATTCTCCTTAATTATGTTTTTATCCCTTCCATGACTGACAATATCTTTAAGGATAGGGATGAACTGGGTATTAACTGTTTTTGGGACCTGTTTATCTCAGGATCTCTTGCTTCAGTTGACCAATTGTCAACTAAATTTGCACAGCCAAAAACACATTTTCACTGATACCTTCAAATAAGAGATTTCTTACATTCCCAATTAACTACTTTTCCTATAGGTCCTGATAAAAATTTATTGGATGATCTTTGAAATTTTAAACCTTTCGTTAATGGTTCTTCTACCAGTATCTATCTATAATTTGATGATTGATTCTAGACAAGACTTTTTAGATAAAATAAAAAAATCTTCGGAGAATGACCTAAATTGTCAGATTTCTGATGAAAGATGGAATAAAATTCTTAAACGAGTTAATAAATCATCTTTCTTTGCCCGTCATTCTCTTCTGCAATTTAAAGTGGTTCATAGAGCTTACATTTCTAAACAGAAGCTGTCCAGTTTTTATCCAAACGTTTCTCCAATTTGTAACAAATGCAACTCTGCTGATGTTTCTTTAATTCATGTTTTGGTTTTGCCTTAAAATTGAAAAAATTTTGGCGGCAAGTATTCCATACCTTCTCACAACATTTTAGTGTCCAATTTGACCCAAATCCCCTTACTGCCTTGCTTGGTATTATTGCAAATGAAGATATAACTTTAAATACTCCTAACCTACAGGTTTTAGATTTTACCTTTCTTTTAGCAAGAAGAGCAATCTTGCTTAAATGGAAGGAGTCTACCCCTCCTACACATCTCCAATGGCTACGTGATATTATGTCTTATTTAAATTTAGAAAAGATCTGCTGCTCAGTCCTAAATTCGAAACAATCACATGATATCTGGGGACCTTTCCTAAATTACTTTTCCAAGTTATAAAGTTTAACAGTGCACAGACTTTTATGTATATTTCTATCTTTACTTCTTAAACAAATATGTTTTTTTTTCTAATTATCTATGATCATCAGCTTTTTTCTTTGTTAGTTGGTAGGGGGTTGATATTTTTATATTAAAAAATTTCTTTTACGATGTATGACCCATCTTTAAATTTTTGATTACAGATTACCTTTATATGATATGCTATAACATTTTGATCAATTTTATTACAATATATGAATGTACACAATTTATGTTGAGATGTATCTATGTGTTGCACTCTGTAAATCTTGTTTTTTTTCTTCTGAATAAAAATATCGTAATAAGAAAGGACTCTGTCATGTATGTGTGTGGTCTCGCAGTGTGTCAGGACCCTGTCAGATTTCTGTGTGGTCTCACAGTGTGACAGGACCCTGTCAGATTTCTGTGTGGTCTCACAGTGTGACAGGACCCTGTCAAGTGTGTGGGGTCTCACTGTGTGTCAGGACCCTGTCAGGGGTGACTGGGGTCTCAGTATGTCAGGACTCAGTCAGTGATGTGTGGGGTCTCACTGTCAGGACCCTGTCAAATGTGTGGGGTCACACAGTGTGTCAGGACCCGAACAGGGGTGTTTGGGGTTTCATAGTTATGTTGTGTTCCTGTCAGGGGTGTCTGGGGTCTCAGTGTTTCAGGACGGTGTCAGGGGTGTGTGGGGTCTGGCAGCGTGTTGGTTCCCTGCCAGGGGTGTCTGGGGTCTCACAGTGTTTCAGGACCCTGTCAGGGGCGGGTGGTGTCTCACAGTGTGACAGGACCCTGTCAGGTATGTGTAGGGTCTCTATTCAATGTATTCAGCTGTGATAGGCAATGTAGGAAAACATTGATCTTGTACATATTTAATTTAGAGAATGTGACAGTGGTAGAAGTGATGCTGTTCAATAATCAGGGAGTGTGTCAGTTTCATATTCAGAAATGGGTGTGGAAATTTCACTGTCAGGTGTGTTCCCTCTATAAACCGGCCCTGGTGAGACCACACCTGGAATATTGTGTACAGTTTTGGTCTCCAGGTTTAAGGAAGGACATTCTGGCAGTTGAGGAAGTGCAGCATAGATTCACTAGCTTGATTCCTGGGATGGCAGGGCTGTCTTACACAGAGAGATTGGAGAGATTGGGCTTGTACACGCTGGAATTGAGAGGGGATCTGATTGAAACGTTTAAGATAATTAAAGGATTTGATAGGATTGAGGCAGGAAATATGTTCTAGATGTTGGGAGAGTCCAGTACCAGAGGGCATGGATTGAGAATAAGAGGTCAGTTATTTAAAACAGAGTTGAGGAAGAGCTTCTTCTCCCAGAGAGTTGTGGAGGTGTGGAATGCACTGCCTCGGAAGATGGTGGAGGCCAATTCTCTGGATGCTTTCAAGAAGGAGCTAGATAGATATCTGATGGATAGGGGAATCAAGGGATATGGGGACAAGGCAGGGACTGGGTATTGATAGTGAATGATCAGCCATGATCTCAGAATGGCGGTGCAGACTCGAGGGGCCGAATTGTCTACATCTGCACCTATTGTCTATTGACAATGAGGAACAAGCTTGTAGTGATTTACTAAACCCGTGTTCAGGGACACTGAGGGATTTCATTGACCAGATGTGGACTGGAACATCATTAACAGAGGTCTCAGAGACGTGTGTAGTTTGTAAACTTCCTGTTGGTCTATCTCTGGTACCAAATTTAAATTATCATCTTTGGGATTTGTTCCTGTAATTGAGAGAGACTGAACCAAGGTTCTGGCCGAGTTTCCTTATATTTATGATAAGAGCTTCAAATAATCAGATAAAACATGGGCTGATGCAATATTAATATGTCTTGTGATATTTGTCTTTCCTTCACTCTCTCCTCTGTTAAATGTGCAGTTGAGTGATCCAACTAAGTCTGCAATGATGAAGCCTTACAATCTCTTGAGCCTATGCACTGCCCCGGGCTCCATTTTCACAGACATGATGGGCTTATGGATGTAGTGAGCTCCCATCCAGACGGACACAATTTAACTGCAATATCTTTTGAAGATATTTTCAGTCCTTTGCACCTTCCTTGCCGAGATCCCACAACCCTCGGTTTCCCTGTCTTAATTCCCATCTTTCATCCTTCGACAGTGTCCATCACACAACACCGGCAGACATGAATTTCAGCTTCTGTGGACTGAGCTGAGGAATATGTCCCCCAGTCTCACCCTCTCTAACACTGTAGCAGTGTTTGCACTCGGGAGTGTAGATGTGAACACAGCGGGGTTCATCTGCTGCTCTGTGGTTGAACAGACCAGTTGTGATCTCTGTCACAGTGCCAGTATTTACCTGGTCAGATCCTCGTGGCTCAACAAACTGAACCGCCCTACGCAAATTACAACCGTTGGTGGAAACAGAGGTCAAATTTCAACTTTATGAACTCTGCCTCAGCCTCATCTGGGCCATTGCGTACCGTTCCGATCACCCCACTGCCGGAGGGATGTTGAGGCTCTAGAGAGGGAGCAGAAGATGATTACTGGGATGCTGCCTGGTTCAGAAGGCATGTGCTGTCTTGAGAGGCTGGATAAAATTAGATTTTCCCTGGTTCATCGGAAGCTGAAAGGAGCTCTGACACAGGTTTACAAGATTACGAGAGGCATAGATAGAGTGGACAGAGAGAATCGGTTTCCGGCAGTTGAAATGTCTATTACCGGAGAGAATATATTTAAGGTGAGAGGGTGTAGAATGAAGGAGGATGTGAGGGATAGCTTATTTTTTAAATCAGAGAGTCGTGGCTGTCTGGTAAGGTTGTAGAGGCAAATTATTAGAAGCTTTTAAGGGACTTTTGGACAGTCACATGGATGTAAGGAAGATGGAGGCATGTGGACATGGTGTAGGAAGGAGAGATTAGTCTTCAGGTTTGTTTGATTTATTTCTTGGCTGTTTCAGCACAATATTATTTGCCTAATGGCCTGTTCCTGTGTTATACTCTTCAATGTTCAATGCACGTTCACTTACCTTTCAGCTCACCGAGAAACTTTAGTAATTTTTGAGCGGGAATTGGTCGATGGGAAGAATCACAACCTGTTTGAATTTAAACAAATTGAGGAAATGATTTTTGTAAAGTTTTGAAGTGTGCTGTGCTGCGATCCAAATTAAAAAAATCTCTGAAATAATCTCACCATATATCTGTATTTCCTTCAGTATTTTGTCAAACTTTGGGACACCAATCCTCATTTTCACAAAGGTTTCCCACATCACCCTCCGGGCGCGGGAGCCTTTCTCCATCACCAGGCTCAGGAGGAGTTTAGAACTGTCCGCCCGCTCTCCCTTATCAGCGAGATCAGAGATTTTCTGTGAAGAGTAACGGTGAACATATTGGGGACTGACAGATTCACACAGAGAATGAGAAGTAAATGATGTGCTCTGTAACGGGATCACACCGAGCAGTCACCCGGACGGGTGCTGATCCTGTCTGGACATGGACTGTACATTGTGAGTGCAGAGCACACGGAGGGACATTCACTGTGAACCTGGTCCACCAGTCAATGAGATCCTGGCTGGTCTGTGACCGCTTCATTGACGTGGCTCCAAATCCAGAAATAATTCCTCACCGGATTTGACCGTGTAAAACAAAATCAGAAAATGACGATGACAGATGAGGAAAGAAGTCAGGAGGGTTTTTATAACAGAGTGAGCAGTCACAGGAGAAGTTGCAGAGAAGATGATGTGATTCATCTCCTCAGTCCGCCAGTGTCCAACATGACACCTGATGCCTTTCCTTTGCCTTTTCCAGTGGAGCTTTATTCAGTGATTACACATTACAACATGGCAGTATTCCCCAATCGACACTATTTGCAGTTACAGATTGTAACACAATCATTTCCACCCAGAACAGAACACACTCGAGCTCCTGTGGCACCCACTGATGATACCCAGGTTCTCACAGCCATCCTGCTGTCACGCTGCATGTTCTTCCCAAAATAAAAGTTCCTACTATATTTGATGACACCAAAGTTGGGGGTGTTGTGGATAGTGTGGAGGGCTGTCAGAGGTTACAGCGGGACATTGATAGGATGCAAAACTGGTCTGAGAAGTGGCAGATGGAGTTCAACCTAGATAAGTATGAAGTGTTTCATTTTGTTAGGTGAAATATGATGACAGAATATGTATTAATGATAAGACTCTTGGCAGTGTGGAGGATCAGAGCGATCTTGGGGTCCGATTCCATAGGAAGCTCAAATTATCTGCGCAGGTTGACTCTGTGGTTAAGGAGGCACATAGTGCATTGACCTTCATCAATCATGGAATTGAATTTAGGAGCCGAGAGGTAATGTTGCAGCTTTATAGGACCCTGGTCAGACCACACTTGGAGTACCGTGCTCAGTTCTAGTCACCTCACTACAGGAAGGATGTGGAAGCCGTTGAAATGGTGCAGAGGAGATATACAAGGATGTTTCCTGGATTGGGGAGCATGCCTCATGAGAATAGGTTGAGTGAACGGCCTTTTCTCCATGGAGTGACGGAGGATGAGAGGTGACCTTATGGAGCTGTATAAGATGAAGAGAGGCATTGATCATCTGGATAATCAGAGGCTTTATCCCAGGGCTGAAATAGTTGCCACAAGAGCGCACAGGTTAAAGGTGCTGGGGAGTAGGTACAGAGGACATATCAGGGGTAAGTTGTTATTTTTTTATGCAGAGAGTGGTGAGTGCGTGGAATGGGCTGCCAGCAACGTTTGGTTTTCGATGTTTTCTATGTTTCTATTTCCATTTAAATTCATGTATTGCAACCTCGTTCAATTGTTACCCGCTCCTCTCACTCTGAACATTCAGCTGCCACTGGGATATTTACACCTCTTTCAATCATTGCTTCTGATTCACAGTTTTATGAATTATATACATTTATTTGTGAAATATTTTTATGCTTTATTATCCGATGATTGCGAGTTCCGACACCCATCAGTCCTGTGATGTGTGAAAATTCAAACCCATTCTCCCTCCCACTCACCCGATGTTCCTCTCCGCTGAACTGATTCTCGGCCGTTAACGCCAGGCTCACTCCGTGCACCTCTCCTTCCATCGCCTGCTCCAGCCTGTCCCGGTAGAAGTCCGTCAACTGCAGCAGCTGGGAATCGTCCCAGCTTGCCAGGAGCTCGGTGATCACTGAGCCCGGACCTGTGACAGAGAATGGAGAAAATTAAAGACAATACCAAATACCTATTGGTGAGCAAATTTCTCTCTGGAGCCTAAAGACAGGAATTCTGTGCAGCAAGTGATGAAACACAATCTGAAATAGACGCACTAATGTGTTACTGTTTGAAAGGACAGGTCAGGGATGGAATTACACAGCAAAAGAAAGGACTCTGAAGAGTGCACTGAAGAAACTAGATACAACTCAAAGCATTTAATTAATTGAAAGTAGGGTCATGTGGAGATAGGGTTGTAAAGAAAGCTCTGATACACCAGATGTTATAAATCTAACTGTTGAGGATAGACACACAAAATGCTGAAGAAATTCTGCAGTCAGTCAGCAACTAAGGAAACGTGTATAGAGCCGACGTTGGCGGCCGGGACACTTCCCGAAACGTTGATTCCCATAGCTGCTGACTGACCTGCTGAGATCCTCCAGCATTTTGCGTGCATTGCTTAGATTACCGGAATCTGCAGATCTTGGCATCTCTGTTGAGCAGAGAAATTGGCATGTCATGTTGGAGTCAAATGGGTTGTTCGCGATGTTTAATTCGGAGTATTGCGTGCAGTTCCAACTTGGATCAGCTTTGGAGGCATTCAGTTCTCAGTATTTACACCTGTGTTTACCAACTTCAGAAACTTGCCTTCAATGGGCAAATGGTGCCTCATAACCTGACAGGCAGCGATAAACCGAGACAGTTTGAATGTTATGAGATTCCTAACATTACCTGAGACAAATTACAACCGTGGAAACAGAGGTCAAGGTTCAACTTGAAGAACTCTGCTTCAGCCTCATCTGGGCCATTGCGTACCGTTCCGATCGCCCCACTGCCGGAGGTATGTTGAGGCTTTAGAGAGGGAACAGTAGAGGTTTATCAGAATGCAGCCTGGTTTACAGGCCATGTGCTATCATGAGGGACTGGATAAAATTGTATTGCTTTCTCTGGATCATCAGAGGCTGGGGGGGGGGGGGTGCTCTGACACAGGTTTACAAGATTATGAGAGGCATAGATAGAGTGGACAGAGAGAATCGATTTCCTACAGTTTAAGTATCTATTACTGGAGGGCATATATTGAAGCTGAGGGGGTATAGAATGAAGGGGGACATGAGGGATAGTTTTTTTTATAAATGAGAAAGTGGTGGCTGCCTGGAACGTACTGTCTGGTAAGGTGGTAGAGGCAAATTATTAGAAGTTTTTCAGAGATGTTTTGATAGGCACATGGATGCAAGGAAGATGGAGGCATATGGACATGGTGTAGGAAGGGGAGATTAGAGTTCAGGCTTGTTTGATTTATTTCATAGCTGTTTCGGCACAATATTATTTGCCTAATGGCGGATTCCTGTGTTATACTCTTCAATGTTCAATGTATGTTCACTTACTGTTCAGCTCACTGAGAAACCTCAGTAAAAGTTGAGTGGGAATGGGTCGATGGGAAGGATCACAACTTGTTTGAATTTAAACAAATTAAGGAAATCATTTTTGTAAAGTGTGCTGTGTTGCGATCTAAATTTAAATTAATCTCAGATATTATCTCACCATACATCTGGATTTCCTTCAGTACTTTGTCCAAATCTGGAACACCAATCCGCATTTTGACAAAGGTTTCCCACATCACCCTTGGGGCGCGGGAGCCTTTCTCCATCACCAGGCTCAGGAGGAGTTTAGAACTGTCCGCCCGCTCTCCCTTATCAGCGAGATCAGAGATTTTCTGTGAAGAGTAACAGTGAACATATTGGGGACTGACAGATTCACACAGGGAATGAGAAATAAATGATGTGCTCTGTAACGGGATCACACTAAGCAGTCACCCGGACGGGTGCTGATCCTGTCTGGACATGGACTGTACATTCTGAGTGCAGAGCACACGGAGGGATATTCACCGTGAAGCTGGTCCACCAGTGAATGAGATCCTGGCTGGTCTGTACCTGCTTCATTGACGTGGCTCCAAATCCATAAATAATTCCTCACCGGATTTGACAGTGTAACATAAATCAGAAAAAAAAAACGATCACAGATGAAGAAAGAATTCAGGAAGGTTTTTAGAACAGAGTGAGTAGTCTCTGGGAAGTTGCAGAAAAGATGATGTGATTCATCTCCTCAGTCCGCCAGTGTCCAACATGACAGCGGATTACCGGCTGACACCTGATGCCTTTCCTTTGCCTTTTCCAGTGGAGGTTTATTCAGTGATTACACATTACAACATGGCAGTATTCCCCGATCCACACCGTTTGCATAGAAACATAGAAAACCTACAGCATAATACAGGCTCTTTGGCCCACAAAGTTGTGCCGAACATGTCCCTACCTTAGAAATTACTGGGCTTACCTATAGCCCTCTGAGTGAAAAACACTCCTGACATCTCCTCTATAGCTACCCCCCACCCCGAGCACCTTAAACCTGTGTCCTCTTGTGGCAACCATTTCAGCCTGTGACTATCCACATGATCAATGCCTCTGATCATCTTATACATCTCTATCAGGTCACCTCTCATCCTCTGTCACTCAAAGGAGAAAGGGCCGAGTTCACTCAACCTATCCCCATAAGACATGCCCCCCGATCCAGGCAACATCCTTGTAAATCTCCTCTGCACCCTTTCTATAGCAACCACATCCTTCCTGTAGTGAGGTGACCAGAACTGAGCACAGTACTCCAAGTGGGGTTTGACCAGAGTCCTGTACAGCTGCAACATCACCTGTCGGCTCCTAAATTCAATTCCACGATTGATGAAGGCCAATACACCGTGCGTCTTCTGAACCACAGAGTCAACCTGTGCAGCTGCTTTAAGCATCCTAAGGTCTTGGACACCAAGATCCCTCTGATCCTCCACAGTGCCAAGAGTCTTACCATTCATACTATATTTTGCCATCATATTTGACCTACCAAAATGAACCACTTCACACTTTTCTGGGTTGAACTCCATCTGCTACTTCTCAATCCAGTTTTGCATTCTATCAATGTCCTGCCGTAACCTCTGACAGTCCTCCACACTATCCACAACACCTCCAACCATTTTGTCATCAACAAACTTAGTAACCCATCCCTCCACTTCCTCGTCCAGGTCATTTATAAAAATCACGAAGAGTAAGGGTCCCAGAACAGATCCCTGAGTCACCAACCTCCATGCAGAATATGACCCGTCTACAACCACTCTTTGTCTTCTGTGAGCAAGCCAGTTATGGATTCACAAAGCAATGTCCCCTTGGATCCCATGCTTCCTTACTTTCTCAATAAGCCTTGCAATTACAGATTGTAACACAATCATCTTCACCCAGAACAGAGCACACTCGAGCTCCTGTGGCATCCACTGATAATGCCCCAGTTCTCACAGACATTCTGCCGTCACACTGTACAGTCTTCATGAAATAAAAATTCCTACCGTATTTCCATTTAAACTCGTTTATTGCAACATCATAGAAATGTTGCCTACTCGCCTCGCTCTGAACATTGAGCCACCAGCAGGGGTATTTACAACTTTTTCAATCATTGGTTGAGATTCACATTTTTAAGAATTATATATACTTTTTTGTGATTTGTCTTTATGCTTTGATATTCCGATGAATCAGAGTTCCAACACCCATCAGTCCGGTAATGTGTGAAAATTCAAACCCATTCTCCCTCCCACTCACCCGATGTTCCTCTCCGCTGAACTGATTCTCGGCCGTTAACGCCAGGCTCACTCCGTGCACCCCTCCTTCCATCGCCTGCTCCAGCCTGTCCCGGTAGAAGTCCGTCAACTGCAGCAGCTGGAAATTGTCACAGATTGCCAGGAGCTCAGTGATCACTCTCAGATCTGTGAAGGGAAATGGGGAAAATTAAAGACATTATCAAACACCTAATGCACCACAAATTTCTCTCTGGATCCTAAAGACGGGGTTTCTGTGCAGCACGTCGCCAACCAGAATCCGAAATATGAAATGGACACAATAATGTGTTACAATTTGGAAGGACAGGTCAGAGAAGGAATTTCACTGCAAAAGACAGAGCAGTGAGTAGTGCACTGAGGAACATGGATATGACCCCAAGGAATTTAATTGGTTGAAAGTGGTCTCACGTGGAGTTAGGGGTGTAAAGTAATATTTGATACACTGGATATTATAAATCCAACCATGAGTAGCGACATACACAAACTGCTGTAAGAATTCAACAGTTCAGGCAGCAACTATGGAAATGTGTATACAATTGATGTCACGGTCCGAGACCCTTCGCAAAATGTCAACACTTTACTCTTTACCATAGCTGACGTCTGGCTGCTGAGTTCCTCAAGCATTTTGTGTGTGGTGTTTAGAATTCCCGATTCTACAGATTTTCTCACCTCACAGTGTTTCAGGACCCTGTCAGGGGTGTGTGGGGTCTCACAGTGTGTCAGGACCCTGCCAGGTGTATGTGGGGTCTCACAGTGAGTCAGGACCCTGTCAGGGGTGTGTGGGGTCTCACAGTGTGTCAGGACCCTGTCAGGGATGTGTGGGGTCTCACAGTGTGTCACGACCCTGTCAGGGGTGTGTGGGGTCTCACAGTGTGTCAGGACCCTGTCAGGGGTGTGTGGGGTCTCACAGTGTATCAGGACCCTGTCAGGGATGTGTGGGGTCTCACAATGTGTCAGGACCCTGTCAGGGGTGTGTGGAGTCTCCATTCAATGTATTTGGCTGTGATAGGGAGCGTAGGAAAACATTGATTCTGGACATATTTACTTTAGAGAATGTGACAGTGGTAGAAGTGATGCTGTTCAATAATCAGGGACTGTATCTGTTTCATATTCAGAAATGGGTTGGGAATTTCACTGTCGGGTGGGTTCCCTCTGTAAACCAGATGATGGACAATGAGAAACAAGCTTGTAGCGATTTACTTAACCTGTGTTCAGGAACAGAGGGATTTCATTGACTGGATGTGGACTGGAACAGCATTAACAGAGGTCTCAGAGACGTATGTTGTTTGTAAACTTCCTGATTGGTCTATCTCTGGTGCCAAATTTAAATTATCATCTTTGGGATTTGTTCCTGTAATTGAGAGAGACTGAACCAGGGTTCTGGCCGAGATTCCCTATATTTATGTTAAGAGCTTCGACTATTCAGACAAATCATGGTCTGATGCAATATTAATAAGTTTTGTGATATTTGTCTTTCCTACGCTCTCTCCTCTGTTTAATGTGCAGTTGAGTAATCCAACTCAGTCTGCGATGATGATGTCTTACAATCTCTTGAGCCCATGCACTGCCCCGGGCTCCATTTTCACAGGCATGATGGGCTTATGGATGTAGTCAGCTTCCCATCCAGACAGTCACAATTTAACTAATTTATAGATATGTTCAGTCCTTTGCCGCGATCCCAGAACCCTTGGTTTCCCTGTCCTAATTCCCACCTCTCATCCTTCCACAGTGTCCATCACACAACACTGGCAGACAGGAATTTCAGCTTCTGTGGACTGAGCTGAGGAATATGTCCCCAGTCTCATCCTCTCTAACACAGTAGCAGTGTTTGCACTCGGGAGTGCAGATGTGAACACAGTGGGGTTCACCTGTTGCTCTGTGGTTGAACAGACCAGTTGGGATGTTACCTGCTTTTCTAATTAAAGTGATGCTATTATTACTGTTCTGTGACTGGAACTTCAGTGGACGCCCAACTCTGAGAAAAGATAATCTGCAGGAACGGGGGGAGTTTGGAAGATGGTTCAGGATGAGGCTGTTCAGGAGGGGCAGTGGCTGGCAAGGGAAGGTTTTCACTATTTGTTGTGAAGAAATATAAGTTTTTTTTTTCCATTCTCCAGATCGCCCCTTCTCCACACAGACTCCGGTGGGGATCTGTAGTTGCAGGCCCCAGAGCGGTGTGACCCCTTTCCTCAAACTCGCCAGCTCTCTGCCTCTTTCCTCAAAATGTCCTGTGAAAACTCTCCCTCTAGCAAACACGTTTCCCTGTGTCTCACTGTGTTCTCTGTCACAGTGTGAACATTTACCTGGTCAGATCCTTGGGGTTCAACAACTTAACCACCCTACGCAAATTACAATTACATACCATTCCGATCACACCACTACCGGAGGGATGTTGAGGCTTTAGAGAGGGAACAAAAGAGGTTTACCAGGATGCTGCCTGGTTTAGAGGGCATGTGCTATCATGAAGAACTGGATAAAATTTTCTCTGGAACATCAGAAGCTGAATGGAGCCCTGACACAGGTATACAAAATCATGAGAGGCATCGATGGAGTGCACACAGAGAATCAGTCTCCTGTGGTTGAATTGTTAATTACTTATTGTACTGCCATGCACAGTTTTGTGCACTTTATGTAGTTCCATCTGTTGAAGACTGCTCTTATTTTATCCCCAGGAATATACCTCTCTGTTTTGAAAGGACTGTGCAAACTCCAGATAATATAGTAACCCATCACCAACACTGTCCTGGTACTGTCCATCACCACCGTTTTGCTCTAGGTTACTGTCTGCCTGCCTGGTCAACCCCTTCCTTGGCAAATCTCTGTGATTTCTCACAAAATGCTGGAAGTACACAGCATCTCAGGCAGCATCTATGAAGGAGAATAAACAATCAATGTTTTGGGCCAAGGACCTTCATCGGACTGGAAATGAGGGGACAGAAATTCGAGATATTGTCACACTAATTTCTATTCCTTATGGTTCTGATCCAAAATGTCAAATGATTAATCCTTTCCATGGATGCTGCCTGACCTGCTGAGTTCTGCAAATCTTTTGTGTGCCTTTGTGTTGCCCAAAACTTTCAGAATCTGCAGTATGTCTTGTCTTCTGGAGTAACTTGCTATTTTAATGTGCATCACGATACGTTAGAGCAGCAGGAGCAGACGGTAACTGCACTGCTTGCACATGTGACTGTGTTTCCCCCAGAGATGTCAACTCTCTCTCAACTCTCTGTTCAGTTTTCACCAATATTTTGTGAATTGCCGATATTGAATTAAACCCAGACACAGAATGAGCAGAGTATTTATAAATTAAAATAACTCGCCAGCATACCTGTATCCTTTCCCGATGTTGACATCACTGGAACTCCTCCACTGCTGGCACCTTGACCCATTTTGAGCACAGGTGTGATCAGTTTTGGCAGCTCTGTAACAAACAAAAGGGAGGGTCAAACATTCACTGGGGTTTAAAGGAGAACACCATTTTGTTTTTAAACTGAGGCAAACACTTCCAAACATATTGGGCTTGTCCACTGAAGCCGTGACATTGCCTGGTGCACCCACAGTCACACAATGTCCATTTCCACACTATCCATGGATTGTACACTGTGCCGGGATTCTGCAGGGTATCTACTCACTATATTGCAGGCAATTCCCTTTAAGGAACCAATCCTGTGTCCTGGACTGGGAATGATGTGTCAATGGAATGGCAAGGCAGATTGAGCAGAAAGCACCTGCTGATTTGGTCCTCCTACCATGGGTGGTGTTATGGACAACTGTTACAGCAGTGTGGGCTAAATCATTTCTGCTGACGATGAGACTTCTATTCCTCTCGTCACTGGATTATACAGATTTCTCAGGCACGCCTGATTCTCACCGTCTCCTTTCAGTTTAACATCACCTGGCATTGACACCTATTGCATCAAGAGACAAACACTCTGACAAACTGAACAATGCAATGTCACACATAGCATCCTGACATCTTGCCATGAACCACTATAGTTTTTCCTGCAGGAATTTAAGTCCAAAACCAAAACTCGGTTAAGATTTCTTTGAGCATATAACCTGGCTATTATCAGATAGTTAGTAACATGACACCTTGTTAAACACAATGTTGACATTCCATACTTCCAACACAGCCAGTTGGGAAAAATCGTCAATATAACTAAAAGAAAAAAAAATGGAATTAATCAACAAGACGAGAGTATGTTAATATTTCGGGTGGAAGAAACTGTATCAGAGCTGAGTCTGAGCGTAGGAGCCATGTAACTGTTCTCTATCAGCACTGTATTCTGTGTTTTGTATTTATGATGCTTTTTTATGGTCAAGAGTCACATCAGTGACGGTGTGGTAAATGCAAGGGGAATCAGTTACACATTTGTGCTTTGTTCAGTGGAGTACACAGCTGGGGACAGACGGATGCAATGTATCTTGTTATTATCCACTCAAATACGATAAACTTACACTTGGGTACAGTTCAGTTTCATGGCCACACGATTGTATGTTTGCTGATTGCTAGTAAAGGACCTTAATAAAATACATTGGAGCTGAGGGTGCGACAGGCAAGTACAACAAATCCACGGGGGGTGGCCAGCAATGACAAATTAGCTTGGTTAAGTTTCACCACTACCTTCTCACAGATGTTTCACAACCTGCCGATTATTGAAATATTCTGAGTATTTTGCTTCAGTATTCACCAGTGAAAAGGACCTTGGCAATTGTGGGGATGACGTACCGCAGACTGAAACGCACTGTATGGACTATAAGAAAGAGCATGTGCTGGACCTTTAAAGAGGTATTAAGTGAGATAAGTCGCCGGGACTGAATCAGATATACTCCATGCTACTGTAGAAATCGAGTAAGGAGATTGCTGAGCCTCTGAAGATGACCTTTGCATTGTTGCGATGTGCTACACACAGAGCTGGGAATAATGACACTCAGTCAATAAGCAGCACTCGAGGCTAGTTTACTCAAACTTCGTGGCACTGGCTTTTACTCAGTACTGTTCCCGCCCTCTCCGGGCAGATATGACGTCAGAGATGCATTACAAAAGTCTCTTCCCGCGCGCGAGTTATTTGTGAGCCAGTTCGTCTGTGTAGATAGTTGGTCGCCACATAATCCCCCCCCCCCCCCAGAACCAGAAATACACCTCCCAAACTGTCTGGAACAGACTCCGTTTGGGCAGTCTGCCTCTGCGCCGCGGTGTCTGAATGTCGACCGGCTGCGCCATGTCCACGTGAGCCTGTTTAAGTCAGTCCACTGTGTAAACCTCCTCTTTTACCGTATTGTCCAGAACGTACGTGGACCCGTTGTTGTTGATCACTTTGAATGGCTCCTCGTACGGCCGCTGTAGCACTGACTGGTTTGCATCCCTTCGTACAAATACAAACTTACAGTTCTGCAGGTCTTTGGGCACGTAGGTCGGGGTCTGTCTGTGCTTTGAAGTCGGTACGGGGGCCAGGTTGCTGAACTTTTCGCGTAGTCTGTACAGGACTGCTGCGGGTTCATCCTCTTGGCCCCTTGAGGCTGGTATGAACTCTCCTGGGACAATCAGGCGTGCGCCGTACACCAACTCAACCGACGAGGTGTGCAGATCCTCTTTGGGCACTCTGCGGACCAAGGAAACCTCAGCCACCCAGTTAGGCAGGCCATGCGAGTGACTTCAGGTGATGGTAGAAATGCACCACTAGTCCGTTTGACTGTGTGTGGTAGGCAGTTGTGTGGTGTGGTAGGCAGTTGTGTGGTGTAGCTGCGTTCCCAACAGGCTGGCCACAACTGACCACAAGCTGGAGGTAAACTGGGCACCTCTGTCGGAGCTAATGTGGGCCAAAGCATGCTAGCCAGCTTGCAATCAGCGCTCGGACGCAGGAATCGGCTGTGGCGTCGATGAGTGGGAAGTGGGTCGCCACAGCATCATCAATTAGGTGTGGAGAAGTACCGGAGGATTGGAAGGTTGCAAATGATGCTCTCATGTTCAAGAAATGGAGTAGAGATAACTCAGGAAATTATAGACCAGTGAGTCTTATTTCAGTGGTGGGCAAGCTTTGGAGAAGATGCTAAGGCAAGGTTTCAGTCCATTGAGAGAGACATGATCTGCTTAGGCATAGTCAGCACGGCTTTGCCAAGGGCCGATCATGCATTAGAACCTGATCGAATTCTTTGAGGATGCAACAAAACACATTGATGAAGGTAGAGCAGTGGAAGTACTGTATATGGATTTCAGTAAGACGTTAGTTAAGGTTCCCCATGGAAAGCTCATTCAGAAAATAATGAGGGATGGGATCCAAGGAGACCTTGCTTTGTGGATCCAGAATTGGCTTGCCAATAGACGACATAGGTCAGTTGTAGATAGTTCATACTCAGCATGGATGATGGTGACTAATATTGTTTCGTTGTGATCTGTTCTAAGGTAGAGGGACAGAGAAACACTGACTTGTGGCAGCATCACAGGCAAGTACATTCAGATAACACACGGAACAGTAATTATACAATTCTGTGTCACTAACAATATGAGGATGCAGTCTGCCACAGTTTGCCCACCGAAGAGGTGAATATCTCTTCTCGCCACCTTCTAGGGCTCTCACATTTCCATAGACGAGCCCCCCTTTTCTCTTCCCCGCTGTCAATGGGCTCCTTCCCCCATCCTGCATCTTTATCCACGACCAGGATAAACAATCTCTCAGACTCTATCCTATCGATCCCCTCACACCATATTTATCCTCACAGTTAATTCCCACTCCCTCCTCCTTCTGCTGGGTTCCCTACCTCCCCAGGCAGCCGGCATTGAGACAATGGGCCAAGCGGTCTCCTCCTCTCTGTCAGCGATACATCAGACTCTGGCCGCACGAGACGCTTTATAAACACCCCCCAACTTCCTTCAGAGGGAAAGGGAAATAATTTAAAAAGTGGGACATTTTGGGGTTTGTTCTGATTAGACGAAGCATTCGCAGCAGGAGTGTGAGATGTGCTCAGTGGCGGTAACGCCCTCTCGGTTGGCCCATCTCTGCTGTTGGGTGTAACCAGTGATTGACATCGCTTTGCACCAATGGGAAAAGTGTAACTCCTCTGTTGACTATGGGGTGGGGTAGGTGGGTCAGGTAATTGTTTCCTTAGACCGTAAAGCTTAACCATCTCAGCGACACTGTGGCATGAAGAAGTGCACACGAGATGTGGGGAATGCACATGTGACAGCAGGCAGGATGGGGCGCAGTGTGCTGTCAGATCCCGGTCTGAAACGGGCTCGGGCTGGGGTGTTCCATCTGTTGAAGGCTGCTCTTTCTTGTCCCCGTTAATATACTCTCTGTTTTCAAAGGACTTTGCTTATTCCTGGGAATATAGTAACCCATCACCATCACTCTCCCGATACTGTCCATCACCACCGCTTTGCTCTGGGTTACTGTCTGCCCACCTGGACAACCCCTTCCTCAGAAAATCTCTGGAATAACTCACAAAATGCTGGGGCGCTCAGCAGGTCAGGCAGCATCTATGGAGGAGAATAAACAATCACCGTTTCGAGCCAAGGCCCTTCATCGGACTGGAAACGAGGGGACAGAAATTCGAGATATTGTCACACTAATTTCTATTCCTTGTGGTTCTGATCCAAAATGTCAAATGTTTGTTCCATTCCATGGTTGCTGCCTGACCTGCTGAGTTCTGCAAATCTTTTGTGTGTCTTTGTGTTGCCCAAAACTTTCAGCATCTGCAGAATATCTTGTCTTCTGGATTAAATTGATATTTTAATGTGCATCACAATCTGCTAGAGGAGCAGGAGCACGTGTACTCTTCCACGTGTAACTGTGAGATGTTAAATCTCTCTCATCTCTCTGCTTTGTTTTCACAAACATTTTGTGAATTGCCGATATTGAATCAAACCCAGACACAGAATCAGTAGAGTAGTTATAAATCAAAATAATTTGCCAACAGACCCGTGTCCTTTCCCGATGATGACTCCACTGGAACTCCTCCACTGCTTGCACCTTGACCCATTTTGAGGAAAGCTGTGATCTGTTTTTGCTGCTCTGTAACAAAAAAAAACAGGAGGGTCAAACATCAATTGGGGTTTAAAGGAGAACGCTGTTTTGTTTTTAAACTGAGGCAAACACTTCCAAACATCTTGGGTCTACCCACCAAACACTAAACATGGCCTGATCTACCCACAGTCACACAATGTCCATTTCCACATTCTCCGTGGACTATATACTGGACCAGGATTCTACAGGGTATCTACTCATTGTATTGCAGACAATTCCCTTTTAGGAACCAATCTTGTGTCCTGGACTGGGACTGATGTGTCAATGGAATGGTGAGGCAGATTGAGCAGACAGCACCCACTGCTTTGGCCCTCCTACCACTGGTGGCGCTGTGATGAGTAATGGACAACTGTTCCAGCAGTGTGGGCTGAATCATTTCTGCTGACGATCAGGCTTCTATTCCTCTCGTCACTGGATTATACAGATTTCTCAGTCACACCTGATTCTCACCGTCTCCTTTCATTTTAACATCACCTGGCATTGACACCAATGTCAATATATGATTTGTATCGAAAGAATAACACACTGACAACCTGAACAACGCAATGTCACACATAGCATCGTGACATTTTGCCCTGAACAACTATCGTTCTTTCTGCAGGATTTCAAGACCATTATTAGCACCAAAACTTGATTAATATTTCTTTGAGCATATCACCTGGCTATTATCAGATAGTTAGTTATATGACACCTTGTTAAACACAATGTTGACAAGTCACACGTCCAAAACTGCCAGTTGGGATTAATCATCAAAATAAATGAAACGAAATGATGGAATTATTCAACAAGACAGTGAGCATGTTAATATTTCAAATGGACGACCCTGTTTCAGAGCTGAGCCTGAGTGTAGGAGCCATGTATCTGTTCTCTATCAGCATTGCATCCTGCATTGTGTATTTATGATACTTTTTATGGTAATGTTGCATCACTGGGGTTGTAGTAAATGCAAAGGGAATCAGTTACATATTTGTGCTTTGTTCACTGTAGTACACAGCTGGGGACTGATGAACGTAATATATGTTGTTATTATCCACTCAGATACACTGAACTTACACTTGGGTACAGTGCAGTTTCATCGCTTCGAGATTGTATGTTTGCTGATTACTAATAAAGTACCCAACACATAGGCCCTACTTTTGTAACAATCATTATTGGAGCTGAGGGCACGTCTTGCAAGTATGACAAATCCGCAGATGGCGCCAGCAATGGCAGATTTGCTTGGTTGAATCCCACCGCTACATTCTCGACAGAATGACCTTGACAATTGTGGGGATGACTTACAGCAGACTAAAACTATGGAGTGTATGGACTTTGTCCTCCTACCACTGGTGGTGTTGTGGTGAGTGATGGACAAGTGTTACCGCAGTGTGGAACATCTATTCTTCTCTTTTCAGTTTAACATCATCTGGGATTGACGCTTCTGGCAATATATGCTTTGAGTCTACATAGAATCACTGACATCTCGAACAATGCAATGTCACAAATAACATCATGACATCTTGTCCTGAACCACGACATTTTCTCCTGCAGGACTTTAAGACCATTTTTATCACCTAAACTCAGTCAAGATTTCTTTGAACTTATCACCTGGCTAATATCAGATAGTTACATGGCACCTTGTTATGCACAATGTAGACCTGCCATACATCGAAAACAGCAAGCTGGGAAAAGAAGCTTTTGAGATAAATAAAACAAAATGCTGGAATTATTCAACAAGACAGACAGTATGTGAATATTTCAGGTGGAAGACCTGGTATCAGTGCTGAGCCTGTGTATCTGTTCCCTATCTGTATTGTGTATTTATGATTTTTTTTATGGTAACTGTTCGCATCATTCGGGGTGTGGTAAATGCAAAGGGAATCAGTTACATGTTTGTGCTTTGTTCCATGCAGTACGCAGCTGGGGACTGATGGATATCATATATTTTGTTATTATCCTCTCAAATATGCTGAACCTACACTTGGCTACACTTCAGATTCATCGCTTCAAGATTGTACATTTGCTGATTGCTAATAACGGATCGAATACATATCACCGACATTTGTAACAATCATCACGGGAGCTGAGGGGACACCATGCAAAGATAACAAATCCGTGGGGTCGCTAATAACGGCAACTTGGTTTGGTTAGAGTTCACCGCTACATTCTCAACAGATGTTTCTCAATCAGCCGATCATTTAAAACATTCTGATGCACATAATGAATACTTTGCTTCATTATTCACAAGTGAAAGAGACCTTGGAAGTTGTGGGGATGACTTACAGCGGACTGAAACACTTGAGTGCACAGAATTTAAGAAAGAGGATGTGCTGGACCTTTTGAAAGTTTGATAAGCCGCCGGGACTGGATGAGATATAACCCAGGCTACTGTGGGAAGCGAGGGAGGAGATTGCTGAGCCTCTGGCAATGATCTTTGCATCATCAATAGGGATGGGAGAAGTACCAAAGGATTGGAAGTTTGCATTGTTCTTTTGTTCAAGAAAGGGACAAACAACCTCAGACTCCATCCTATCCAACTTCTCACACCATATTTATCCTCTCAGTTAATTCCCTCTCCCTCTTACTGCTGCTGGGATCCCTCCTTCCCTGGGGAACCAGCATCAACTGAAGGGCTGAGAAGTCTTCTCCTAACTGTCAGCGATACATCAGAAACCTGCCGCAGGAGATACTTCACAAACACCCCCAACTTACCTCGGAGAAAAATGTAAATAATTCAAAAAGCAGGACATTTACTTTGAGATTTGTTCCGCTTTGACGGGGAGTTCAGAGCGGGAGTGTGAGATGTGATCAGCAGGGTTAACAACCCCTCGGCTGGCCCATCTCCACTATTGGGTGCAACCAGTGATTGACATTGCTTTGCACCAATGGGAAGAGTGCAACTCCTCTGTTGATGGTAGGTGGGGTGGGTGGGTCAGGGAATTGTTACCTCAGCCAGTAAAGTTCAACTGTCTCAGTGTCAGTGTTATGTAAGGAATTGCACACATGACGTCATATCCCAGTGTGGGGTACCCACACGTGACACCAGGCAGGTGGGGGCGCAGACTGATGTTAGATCCAGTGGTGGGGATCCCACATGTGGCACCAGGCATGTGATCCTGGTGTGGGGAACCCACGTGACATCAGACACATGAGGGCACAGACTGAAGTTATATCCCAGTGTGGGAACGCAATGGCGTCACGTGTGGGTGAGAGCTTGTTTTCAAAAGCTGTTCAATGGAGGTTTCAAATGATTTTAGTGGAACAACAAAGGAAACTTAACAGGTTTCATCACTGAATGCAGTGTTGTGTGAGGGGAAGTCCCCTGCTACATGCCTGGCGTTATGGAGTGGGCAGTGGAGCCTTTATCTTGTGTTGGGTTACAAAACCCCCAGTGTTCCTGGGGAGGACTTTCCAGTGTGATCTGGTTCGGGGTGCTTCAGTCAGTGCAGTATCTTGTTCACCACCCCTTTTGATACAGCCCACAACAATGGTGTCAACAACGTACTTATATATGGTACTTAGCCACACAGTCACAGGTGTAAAGCGAATAGACTGGGGGCTGAGTACACATCTCTGTGGTACTCCTGTGATGATGGAGATTGTGGAGGAGATGTTTTTGCCAATCTGAACTGAGTGGGGTCTACAAGTGAGGAAATCCAGGATCCAATTGCACAAGGATCTATTGAGGTCAGGTCTAGAAGTTTAATGAGAAGCTTTGAGTGGACGATGATTTTAAAGATAACCCAGTAATTTTTATTTTAAACTTACTCAGCATCCCTTATGAGGCAAATGACATCAAGCATTTGCAGCTCCAGTTCCTTAACACTTCTCTCAGGAGTTGCAGCTTGGTGTACTGGTGTAGATGTGGTTACCTGGGAAGCTGGAGGTCTCCCCGAATTTCCAGTAATTTCTTTTTTATTTTGAATAATGCACAAACACCATTTTCAAGATGCTTGTAACATCCTGAACAGATTTTGCAGAAATGCAAAGCCCATATTCATTAGTTTTCTCTTCAGTCTAATACATTCCTTACAGCCAATGTTCACAACATCCCTTCCCTCCCCCCCCCCCCCCCCCATCACCCCACCTCACGCTCCTGAGGTCACTTGTCTATTCACTGAAGGGCATTGATCAGAGAATGAAAAATAATGCAACACTCCTTTGTGAGCTGTTACTGACCAAAATAAACTGAAAAAGCTCTGTATCACATGCTGTGAGTTTAATTTCTGTAATAATGAAATTAAAGTTGTAATTTACCCTTTTACCCTGCCTTGTGCTGCATTTAATTCAACCTGTGCTGGTGATGCTTCCCCAGGCACACTGCCCCGTGGGGGCGAGGGTCCTCTCCCAATTCCGACCCCGCAGACTATCCCAACACAAAATGGAAAGGAAACTGCTGTCCGTCCAGGAGGAGCGAGCATGTGCTGTGATTGTTGAAGCAAGCATGAGGGGGCAGGCCTTGAAATGAAACCCACAGATGCTGCAGAACTACGGTAAAATGAGATGGCTTTTTAGAACAGCTTATTGTTGAGCCCACTAGGGGATCATCTGTACTGGATTGGGTGTTGTGTAATGAATCAGAGGTGATTAGAGAGATGGAAGTGAAGGAACCCTTAGGAGGCAGTGATCACAACATGACTGAGTTCCTGTGAAATTTGAGAAAGAGAAGCCGAAATCTGATGTGTCAGTATTTCAGTGGAGTAAAGGAAATTACAGTGGCATGAGAGGGGAACTGGTCAAGGCTTACTGTAAAGGACGGCAGAGCAGCAGTAGCTGGAGTTTATGTGAGAAGTGAGGAAGATATATTCCAAAGAAAAAGAAATTTTCAAATGGAAAAAGTATGCAACCATGGCTGACAAGCGCAGACAAATCCAAAGTAAAAGCAAAGCAGAGGGCATACAAGGAAACAAAACTTAGTGGGAAGAAAGTGGATTGGGAAGTTTTTAAAAGCTTACAAAAGGAAACTAAGAAGGTCATTAAGAGTGAAAAATTGAACCATGAAAGGGAGGTAGCAAATAATATCAAAGAGGATAATGAAAGATTTTAAAGTACATAAAGAGTAAAAGTCAGGTGAGAGTAGATATAGGACCAATAGAAAATGATGCTGGAGAAATTGTACTGGGAGAAAAGGAGATGGTGTAGAAACTGAATGTGTATTTTGCATCAGTCTTCACTGAGGAAAGCTTCTGCAATATACCGGACATTCAAGGGTGTCAGGGAAGAGCAATATGCACAGTCACAATCACGACAGAGAAAGTACTCAGGAAGCAGTATAGTCTTCTGGACCAGATGGAATGTACCCTCATGTTCTGAAGGAAGTAGCAGTGGAGATTGCGGATGCATTTGCAATCATCTTTCAAAAGTCAACAGATTCTGGTCTGGTTCCGGAGGACTGGAAGATTGCAAATGTCACTCGGCTATTTAAGAAGGGGGCAAGGAAGCAAAAAGGAAATTATAGACCTGTTATCTTGATATCAGTGGTTGGGAAGTTGTTGGAGTCGATTGTCAAGGATGAGATTACGGAGTACCTGGAGACATATGACAAGATAGGCCGAACTCAGCATGATTTCCTTAAAGGAAAATCCTGCCTGACAAACCTAGTGCAAATTTTGGAGGAAATTACAAGCAGGCTAGACAAGGGAGATGTGGTGGATGTTGTGTATTTGGATTTTCAGAAGGCCCTTGACAAGGGGCCACACATGAGGCTGCTAAACAAGATAAGAGCCCATAGAATCACAGGAGAGTTGCATACGTGGATTGAGCATTGGTTGATTGGCAGGAAACAGAGAGTGGGAATAAAGGGATTCCATTCTGGTTGGTGTTCCACAGGGGTCCGTGTTGGGGCCGCTTCTTTTTACGTTGTATATCAACGATCTGGATTATGGAATTGATGGCTTTGAGGCTAATTTTGCTGATGATACAAAGATAGGCCCGTAGTGCTGAGGAAACAGAGTCTGCAGAGAGACTTGAATAGATTGAGGGAATGGGCAAAGAAATGGCAAATGAATTAGAATGTCGGAAAGTGTACGGTCAAGCTCTTTGGAAGAAGAAATAAATGGCCAGACTATTATTTAAGTGGGGAGAGAATTCAAAGTTCTGAGAGGCAACAGGACTTGGGAGTTCTCGTGCAGGATAACCTTAAGGTTAACCTCCAAGTTGAGTCGGTGGTGAAGAAGGCGAATGCAATGTTGGCATTCATTTCTAGAGGTATAGAGTATGGGCGCAGGGATGTGATGTTGAGGCTGTATAAGGAACTGGTAAGACTTCACTTGGAATACTGTGTGCAGTTTTGGACTCCTTATTTAAGAAAGGATGTATTGACATTGGAGAAGGTTCAGAGAAGATTCACTAGAAGGATTCTGGGAATAAGAGGGTTAACATATGAGGAATGTTTGACTGCTCTTGGACTGTACTCCTTGGAGTTTAGAAGAATGAGGGGGGACCTCATAGAAACATTTCGAATGTTGGAAGGCATGGACAGAGTGGATGTGGCAAAGTTGTTTCCCATGGTGGGGGAGTCCAGTACGAGAGGACATGACTTGAGGATTGCAGGGCGCCCATTCAGAATGGAGATGTGAAAACATTTTTTCAGCCAGAGGGTGGTGAATCTGTGGAATCTGTCACCACGGGTGGCAGTGGAGGCCAGGTCATTGGGTGTATTTAATGCAGAGATTGATAGGTATCTGAGCAGTCAGGGCATCAAAGGTTATGGTGAGAAGTCGGGCGAATGAGACTAAAGGGGAGATTGGATCAGCTCATGTTGAAACGGCGGAGCAGACTCAATGGCTGACTATCTGAATAGCTGACTTCTGCTTCTTTGTCTTATGGTCAAATGGGCTCCAAGCACCGGACCCTACGACAGCCAATGGGAAATCCTGCAGACCCAAAAAGGGTCTGGTTATTCTTTCTCAATAGACGCACAGACAACAGGAACAGGCCTCTCAGCCCATCCAGTCACTCAATGACCCAAGACCAGTCCATCCTTGCACCCCAACACCACTCCAATCCAGATCAACAGTCTGTCAGGGTTTGCCCCCCAAAGTGGTGGATATGTCTGCTTACCACCACCGTGTGCTCAGACATTTCCAATGGTGAGCTCGTCCCTTCCCTCACTATTAATTGGCTCCTTCCCCCATCCTGCTCCTTGATCCCCCACTGGGACAAACATCCTCTGAGGCTCCATGCTGTCCTCCCCCCTCACACCATCTTTACTCTCTCAGTAAAATCCCTCACCCTCATCCTTCTGCCAGATCACTCACTCCCGGGTTTATAAATGCCCCAAATTACCTCGGAGGGAAATGGAAATAAATCAAGAAGTGGGACATTTACTTTGAGGTTTGTTACGCTCTGACGGGGAGTTCAGCAGAAGCAGGAAATGGGTTCAGCAGTGGCAACAATCTCTCGGCTACTCTGCTTCCGTGATTGGGTGTAACCAGTGATTGACATTGTTTCGCACCAATGGGAATAGCTCAGCTCATAAACCCTCTGTTAACCGTGGTGGTGGGTCAGGTGATTTTTACCTTATGCATTAAAGATCAAATGTCTCAGTGTGAATGTGACACAAGGAACTGCACGCATCGCTGCATCAGATCCCAGTGTGAGGAACCCAGACCTGACATCAGGCGCAGAGTGACGTTATGTGTGGGTGAGATCTTGTTTTCAAAAGCTGTTTAATGGGTGTTTTTAATGATTTCAGGGTACAAAGGAGGAAACTTAACGGGCTTTATCACTGAATCCAGTGCTGTGTGACGTAAAGTCCCCTGATATGTGTCCGGCTTTGCCATGTTGTTGATGGCTGGGCTGCATGGCCTTTTTCTCGAGTTGGGTCACAAAACCCCAAATGTTTCCTGGGAGGATCTTCAGGGTGATTTGATCTGAGGTGGTTCAATCAGTGCGGTGTCCTGTTGTTCACTAATTTCATAAACAACGTGTTTGCTAGTGTAAACCAGAATTGCCAGCAGGGTAAACACAGATTTGAGTCAGTGAACAAAATCTCTGCATTCTTTGTCTCCTCGGAAACTAATCAATCTGATAATGTGGACCACAGATACCGCTTAATCTAAAACTGAGTGAACCATTCAGACAGCTGATCGCCGAGAGGAATCATGTTTGTTGGTCATTAATTTTCACCCAGAGTCATTTGAATGGAGTTAATGTAGAGTTCAGAGGTGTCACCATGAAAGGACAAACACTCTACAGTTTCCCTCCGACCTCCGGCCATAGGTAGTTACGCAGGGACCTCCTGCAAATGGCAGCACAATGCCAACCCCAGCTGATGTCAGCGGGCAGCGGAGAGGAAGGCGCTGATCTCAGGTTCGTGTAAATACATGACTGGTTGCAATGGGAAAGGGTCGGGTCTGAGCCCGACACCTGCACAGTCTGGGCTCTCCAGTGCTGCAGCCCTGGTTTCAGTTTTGCTCCCGAGCCAGGATTGTGGGATCAATTAGTTGTGGTTCCCGAAGCTGGAAGTGTGGACATGGGTGAAGGGGATCTGTCTACGTGTACAGGTGTGGGATAAATCGTGGGAGTGTTGTGGTGGGATTGCCGGGGTGGAGGGTGTTTGGGGCGCGACCTGGGAGGATGGGTCCGGGGGCAAATTAAGTTTAAACAAGGAAGGATCTGGTCCATTGGATCAGACAGTTCATGTGCCCTAAGAATCTCTTTATATTAATTACTGTCTAATCTTGTTGCGAACATTGTGTTTGTTACACAACCCCAGAGTCTGGGAACAGCTGGATTGTACGAAGCAAAGTGTGATGATGAGAGGCTGTTTATTGCACTTGAGCCCAGTGCCTAGTGATGTTTTCCATGGTTACACCTATTGCAACTTGTCATCTATGTCAATAATTTGGTTGAGAATGTATAGGTTATGGGTAATGAGTTTGCAGCAAATAATTTTAAACAATTACATTTTTTTAAGATCTTAAGTATAAATACTCCCGTCTCCCTCTCCCCATTCAGAACTAACCCCCACTGCAGCTACTTCAGAAGATGCAAGATCTGCAAATGATCAAACACTGAGGTAATGTGAATGACTTTGTAGAGCTGGACTGCTGACAACACATTACCAAATCTGGAGTGATTGCAACTGGATCTGTCAGAGGCAACTGATACTTCTGGGCACATTCTGTCTCACTCCAACTATTTCCTATCTTTGTGCAGGTATGTAATGGGGACAGGACCAATGTCTGAGTAAATGAGACTCACCAAACTTTCTCCTGACTGAATGAATGTTAACTCTGAGTCAGATGGGTTCTGTCCAGTTGATGCTCTCAGTCCTTGGGCAGGTTCACTTGCTGCTGTTCCCTCGTCTACAGTCGTGGTTTGCTTCCAGATGTGGGCTTTTCTTCCAATAAATCTCTCAACACAGGTCTAACTTTAAACAGAAAGACAATGAAACACGTTAACAATGCAAAGGGGAACATTTCTGCTCAATGTACCAAAAAACATAAGCTCACTGAAATTTAATTATTAAAGACAAATATAATGATCTGAGTGAAGAAATCTATAATTGTCCGTCACATGTCACAAACCCTTACATGGGATAGGAAGGAGTCATCGTTCAGTTATGGTAAGACTGAAGACGCAGGAATAGAATTAGGTGATTCAGTCCATCAAGTCTACTCCACTATTCAACCATGGCTGATTTTATTCCAACAGCATGTTCCTGCCTTCCTCCTGTAACCCTGAAGGTGATTAGCAATCTTTTCTGGAAATTTAAGCTATTCCAGGGTGAATGTAATAAAGAGAAACTGGAATTACCAGAAACACTCAACAGGTAAGGAACAGCTGTGGGGAAAGGAACAAATTTGATGATTCACGTTCACAACTTTCGTTACAAAGTCTTCAAATATTTTCAGGTTTTGGTGCAGATCTGCAGCATCTGAAGCTTCTGTTTGATTTTCACTATCTGACAGAGACTTGAGACTGAGGGTGGATTTCCAAACACCATCTGAACCATTTTTCCTGGTGCAAAGATGGAACAGCCCATTTAATCACAGCTTCATCCTATGACGGATGGAATGGGAACTCATTCTCTCCTCAGATTAGCAGTGATTGTTTCCAAATGAACTCGATCACCAGACATCGGAACCCAGATCAGAAACACCTACTCAACCGCTCATAAATACAGGTAATGTCACCTGCGGGTTCATTACTGGGTGACATTCCAGGCCAACCATCACAGGGTCACAGAGCTGTACCTGCTACTTACCTACCCTGGAATCCTCACACACTCCCCCCACGTCTCACATGGAGTAGTCTAATCAGGAATTTTCCTGCAACAAATTTCCAGACACCCAGTCACCACTTCTGATTCATTGGGGAAGGAGGACCATTCAGCCCCATCTGCAGAAATACGGAACTGGGCTGAAGCCAGTTCCACACTGTTGGGAGTCTCCACCCCAGGCTTATTACTCTCCCATTACTCTTTGCTGCCAGTAATGTGCTGCAGTGTCTCAGCCATTCACAGTTCAAAAACTCATACTACCACACCGACAGAACTGGAACCTGATGATCCTCTCACAGATCCATGTAATAATGACCGATTCTGTATTAACTCCGAGGCTAAAAGTGCAACAGAATTGATGAAGACAAAGGTTAAAAGAAAGACTGAATGATGTGGTGGGATATAGGTTGAACAAGATGGTTGATATATATCATTGAGGTGGTGGGATACAGACTGGACAGAGGTTGAACAAGATGGTTGATATATATCGTTGAGGTGGTGGGATACAGACTGGACAGAGGTTGAACAAGATGGTTGATATACATCACTGAGGTGGCTGGATACAGGCTAGACAACGGTTGAACGAGATGAGTGAGGAATGAGCAGATGGAACCAGGTGGGAGAAGGGATCAAGGACGATCACTGATGGTCCTCTAGCAATACACAGATACGGAATTAATGATACATACTGTGACACTCTCAGAGGAGGGGGATGGGGGGAGGAGAGGAGGGTCTGGTCGACAGCCCACACCTACATTTGTGGAGTCGGCTGATGGTGCAGTATCAGCTCCCGGCTCGCGAACGGAGGGTCTGAGCTCGATCCAGTGACGGACCACTCCCAAGTTGCTGTCGATCTTGCAACTCGACCTTTTAAAAAAACACTGCCACATCCATTTTAAAATCGCACGTGGAATATTGTGGAGGATCAAATACCCAAATCCAAACAGCTCTGTTTATTGTTCTTGTGTGAAAATGCTTTTGTGGGGTTATGATGGTATGTTCCAGTTCATTTATTGTTACCTTTTAGCTTGGATTGTACAGTTTTTGCTTGTCTATTTCTGGGCCACCCTAACTGTAAGTGGGGTGTGTGAAGATTACCTCCCTTGTCTGTATGACACTGGTTAGGTTCACTCTCCGGGTCCTGCTGGCTGGTCTATTTTAAGTTTATCACAATAAAACTGCTGAGTTTAATGAGCTACCTCGTCTGTCATTATGGAACAAATGTTCACCACAATACTACTGTATAAAAGATCCCAAAGGAACAAACCTAGAACAAACCACAAGAACTTTGGTATGCTTTGCCCGTCACCAAATGTTATCAATGCAGCATATTTTCCATCCGGATACTTCATGGCTTGGTATGGTGACTGCAAGGAACTGCAGAGTTACGGACACAGATCAGCTCATCACAGAAAACAGTTTCCTCTACATGAACTCTTTCTGGATTTCCCACTCTCTCGGTAAAATGAAAGATCCCCACAACCTGGGACATTCTCCTTTCTCACCCACCCCAATTAGGGAGAAGGTAGAACAGCCCCGAAGCACATATCACCAGGCTTAAAACCGGCTTATCTGAACTGAAAAAGTTTTTGAGAAGTTCCAGGAAGCGAGGTGAAGTCGACAGTTTGGGAAGTTAACGGGACTCATTGGCAATATCAGATTTCCTCAACAAAGGAAAAGATGCTTGTGCTGCGCAGCACAAAATGGTGACTGTACTCTGTCGGCCAAAAATCACTGCCATTCCGCGGACTCTCAGCATGCGCGATGTGATTTTCACATCACAGCCGGAAGGGGTGGGGGGCCTCGGGGAAAAAAGCTGCAGGCTGCAGATCTGCGGCGAAATCAGAGCGGAAAGCAGGATACCGTGACCGGTCGGTGCGTCTCCCCGACAATAAACCGGGTCCATAAGACACAGGAGCAGAATTAGGCCGCTTGGCCCATCGAATCTGCTCCGGCGTTCAATCACGGCTGATCTTTTTCTTCCCCTCCTCACAGCCCCACTCCACGGCCTTCTTATCGTAACCTACAAAATCTCCCTCTTAAATACCCCCCAACATGGCCTCCACAGCTCGCTCTGCTGATTTCACAAATTCACTGCACTCTGGCTAAAGAAATTCCTCCGCACACAAAATGCTGTGTTCCACAGTAACTGAGTAAATGGCCGACAGCTCGGGAAGTTACCGGGACTCACTGCCCAACATCAGACAACCAGACTTGACACTGGCCTCAGTACTCACCGATGGGAATCTGAATTCCAGCCCGAGGAGGCGAGGACCCGTTCCCTCCCTCTACCACCCCTCCCCCGCAGACGATCCGCTTCAACAACGAACGGGATGAAAATAAACCACCCCCCACCCGGGGTTGTGTGAGCGCGCAGGGTGATTATTGCGGAGGGTGCAAATTCCACTGACCGACCCAGCAGACTCCGTGAGGAAAACAAACTTGCCCCTCACATCTTCTGCAACCTACCTTATCTTTGACATTTGAACTCTGGGGAAAAAGATATCGTCTGCATATTCTACGTATTCCGCTCGTAATCTTTAAACGTCCATCCAGTCTCACCCCAGCCTGCGCCGCTCTGGAGAAAACAACACGTTTGTCCAGCCTCTCGTTATAGCTCATGCCCTCTAATCCAGGCAGTGTCCTGGTAAACCTCTTCTGCGCCATGTCCAAAGCCCCGACATCCTTCCGAGAATGGGGGCGACCAGAACTGTATGAAACACATACAACCCGGACCGACCCCGGCAGATTCTGTGAAGGAAGCGAGGCGAGGCCGTCAGTTCGGGAAAGTTCATCCCCTCCCCCTTCAGGCTTCACCGATCGCCTTGTGTTTCTCTCTCCCTCCCCACCCCCACCTTTTATTCTCCAGTCCTGCCGAAGGGTTTCGGCCGGTAATGTCGACTGTCCTCTTTTCCTGGATTCTGCCCGGCCTGCTGAGTTCCTCCGGCATTTTGTGCGCGTTGCTCGCATTTCCAGCAACTTCAGATTTTCTCTTGTTTGAGTTCGGGAAAGCGAATGGGACTCTGAAGTTTAAATGGACTTTTAAGATAAAGGGAAAGTTAAAGCTCGGGACCGGCATCAACACTCACCAATGGAAAGTCGTTGGTGTCGCTCCGCAGAGAATAATCCGTCTCCGGCTCCCCGCCCCAGGGGGCGAGGACCCGGACCCGCTGCCAATCCGACCACCGACCCACTTCAACAAAGAACGAGAAACACTGCCCCTGCAGCACTGAGCATGCGCAGTGTCATCAGGGCGTCATCACAGCGGTGGGCGGGGCCTCTGAAAGGAACTACCCTGCTACGAGGGAAAACGGGATTACGTGACGGTGGTGGGTCTCCCACGTGTCCCGGTGACTCCGCTCGTCGCCCCTCACACGCTGCCCGACCCACAGCTGCATTTCCCACATTATTTCATATTTACACCAGATACGTTTTGCATTTTTCTTATGTATCTCCCCGTCCGATCCTCCACCTCCCCGGGTCGCGGTTACGGGTTCGATTCCCATCCCGGTCCAACACACAGTTCAGACGCAAAACAGAATTGCCCACACAAAATGCAGGAGGAACACAGCAGGAACGTCAGGAACGAATGGTCCACAGGGCTTCTCCCTATAGATGCTGCCTGGCCTGCTGTGTTCCACCAGCATTTTGTGTGTGTTGTTGTTCACATTTCCAGCATCTGCTGACTTCCTCATGTTTGCTCCAAAACAGAATTGTTCTGGTTTCATTTAAATAAATCTATGTTTATAAACACTAATATCTATTCACATTCCTAAGGCCTCACTGGACAGGAACACTGAAGCATCAAGTGAGAAACAGCAGGATGTGGCCATTCTAACCAGCAACAAGATGGCGGCTGCTGTCCCATCTCAGCCACATGTTTCTGTCCAATCCTCATTTCCGCGATCCCTTCGCTCTCCACACAACTGCCGGCCTTTGATTTATGTGAGGATGATCGCTGAGTCTCCACCGCCCTCTGTGGTGGGGATTTACAGACATTTACCACCCTCGGAGTGGAGACATTTCCCCTCATTTCAGTCCCGGACCGTCCATCCCCTTTTTCAGAGACTGGGATCCCTGCTTCAACCGGTAATGATGTTGTGCATTTCAGTGTTCACCTCTCAGTCCTCGATTCTCTAAATGAAAGGGTTATATCATTTGATATTTCTCCATATGATGACCCCACCACCTCAGGGATCAGTCTGGTGAATCTTTATTGCACTCTCTATAACAAATACTCTCTAACCTCTTTGTAATTAATTTCCATCTTCTGCAGCCCCGTGTTGCCCCAAACACTCACCTCCCACCCCGTCACTATTTCCACCTTCCCACCTCCCCCCTCGCCTGGATCCACCTCTCAATCCCCAGCTCTTGCCCCATCCCGACCCCTCACCTCTTTTCTCTGACTATTTCCCGTCCACTCTCAGTCCAGAGGGTATGTCCTCTTCAAAATTTAAAGTGGATTGTGTTGGCCCTTTGCCAAAGACTAAAGCTGGCCATCCGTATCTGCTAACTATTATGTGTACTGCATCCAGATTCCCAGAGGCAATACCTCTCAGAAATATTAAAGCTAAAACTGTGGTGAAGGGTCTTACCAAGTTTTTTACTTTATTTGGTTTGCCTAAAAAAATCCAGTCTGATAAAGGAAGTAATTTTACATCTGGATTATTCCAGCAGGTAGTTTATGAACGGGGAACTAAACAAATTACATCATCTGCATACCATCCAGAATCACAAGGGGCTTTAGAAAGATTTCTTTCTGCCCTCAAAGCCATGATTGAGACATATTGTGTTGAAAATGGAAAAGACTGGAATGAAGGAATACATTTGCTTTTGTTCGCAGTAAGAGAGTCAGTACAGGAAACACTAGGATTTACTCCATTTGAGCTTGTATTTGGTTGTAGAGTGAGGGGAACTTTGACCTTGTTAAAGGAACAGTGGATTAATGGGGATGTACATGTTAACTTGTTAGACTATGTTTTGAAGATCAAAGATAAACTACTCCACACCTGAGGTCTAGCGAGACAAAACTTAGATTTCTCAAAACAAAATGAAGTGTTGGTTTGATAGGAGGGCTTGCGAAAGAAAATACCAGGTGGGGATAAGGTGCTTACCTTATGTTGAAGAATGTTGACAAATCCACCTCAGGCGAATCTCAATGGACCGTATAAAATAGTCTCTCAAATTAATGATCTGAATTGTGTTATTAAAACACCCGACCAATGTAAACTAACACAGGTGGTACACATAAATATGATAAAGCCTTATTTTGACAAGCAGGCACCATCTGTGAGTGTTGTTGTCAAAACATATGAATCTGGCAAACCTGCGAATGAAACAATTGTCTCGTCTGAGAATTTTCACAAGCCAAACGTGGTCCCAGTTAGGCTAATGAACTCGGTTGTTCTGGAAAACATTGATAACAAGTTGGCTCATCTGCAGCCAAAGCAACAACAACAGCTGAAGGAATTAATTCTGGAGTTTAAAGATGTATTCCCCGTTGTTCCCAAGCAAACCACGGTTGCAGTACATGATGTAGATAATGGTCAAGCCAAACCAATTAAACAACACCCATATTGCATGAATGCAGAAAAGTGTAAATTGCCTGAGCATGGAATTGAATATATACTGGAAAATGGTATTATTAGTCCTTTAGCAGCAGATTGCTCACCCTGTGTTATTGTGCCCAAACCTGATGGTAGTGTTAGATTTTGCACTGATTATAGGAAGGTAAATGCAGTAACAAAAACAGATGCCTATCCTATCCTTAGGGTGGATGATTGCATCGATAATGTTGGAAAAGCTAAATTTCTTACAAAGATTGATCTTTTGAAAGGATATTGATGTGTTCCATTGATGGACAGAGGTAGAGAAATTTCTGCATTTGTGACACCATCTGGTTTGTGTGAATACAATGTTTTACCTTTTGGAAGGAAAAATAATCCAGGAACATTCCAGAGAATGTTTGATTCTGTAATTCGAGGATTAGAACATACAGATGCCTATATTGATGACTTAGTCACAGGAGTGCCACTTGGGAAGAGCATATCTCTGCAGTAGAAAAGCTATTTGACAGGCTTTCCCAGTCCAGCCTTACAGTTAACTTGGCTAAGAGTGACCGCCATGCCACTGTGACCTGTCTTGGCTATGTTGTAGGTCAAAGCAAGTTGGCTCCTGTTCGGGCAAAAGTCCAGGCAATTTCTTCAGTTCCTATTCTGACGCTGAGAAGTTTCTGGAAGAACTTTGCTGCTTTGCTCTTCCTCTGACCAATCTCCTGAAGAAGGGTGAAATGTTTGTTTGGACAGAGATGCATTTGATCGATTGTTATCAGTATTTGAGATTAGGCCAATCAATGTAGTGCTGACAGCAAATTTAATTAGCAGATTGGAGCTGTGGGTGGCAACACAAGTCATGGGTGCACAGAGAGTAAAGGAGAGGGCCAAAGAGACAACCCTGTGGGGTATGTGTGCTGAGGGTCAGAGAGACAGAGGAGATGGAGCCCACTCTTACCACCTGCCGGCGATCTGACAGGAAGTCCAGGATCCAGCTACACAAGGCAGTGTGAAGGCCGAGGTCTCTGAGCTTCTTGTCGATACTTCACGCCTTTGTCTGGCTACTGCTCTGCCCATGACTGCAAGGAACTGCAGAGAACTTTGGAGGGCAGAGAACATCAGAGAAACAAGCCTCCCCTCCATGGACTCTTCCTACACTTGCCCTCCCTCGGAAAAGCAGGCCATGTACTCAAAGACCCTCATAACCTGGTCATTCTCGCTGCAAACCCGCTCCCCCATCGGGGAAGAGATACAAAAGCCTTAAAGCGCGAACCACCCGGCTCAAGGACGGCTTCCTGTCTGTGGTCATAATCCAAATGAATGATAAAATGGTCTCGACCTCACAATGTAACTGGACGTGACCCTGCACCATTTGTCTATCTGCACTGCACTTTCCCTGCAGCCACAATGCTTTGTTACAGTGATTATTTTGTTGTATATCAGCTCAATGTACCGTCGTAATGTATCGATCTGTGTGGATGGTACATCAGGTAAGATTTTCACTGTAGATCAGTACATGATGATGATAAACAAATTCCCCATTTGTGTGGAAATATTAGACAGACTGAGCTTCTGATCTGGAACCAAAGTAGGAAACTGAACTGTTGTCATTTCTGAGGAAAGCAAATATATGGAAAAGGATTCAATCTCACATTACGATCCGCGGTAACTGGGAACTGGTGACCGGTGATGGGTCTCCCATATCAATATCAGAATCAGATTTAATAGCACCGGCATATGACATGAAATTTGTTGTCCCTGCGGCAGCAGTAGAACCTAATTCATAACAATAGATTTTAACAATTGTAATTTAAAATAAGAATATACTTATATATATAGTACAAAAATAGAAAAAAAATGTAATAAGCTATTTTAATTGTGTGGAGCAATTTGACTGACTGGGTGTTGCTTTAGAAATTCTGAAGTGAAGCTGAACTAAACTTTACACATTTTTGAGAAACTCAGAGAAATGCAAAAGGCTAAATTATCACATAAACGGGTCAGACACCCAGAAACATCGGCTGCACTTCAGCATCTCAAAACAGTGGAATGAAACATGCAGAAACTATTGCAGAGAAAAACCATATTGTCCACCACAACGAGAGGACGTGACAGATCCGGATCTCACTGACTTGTCTGAACGGGGAAAGGTGAAGCTACACGGACACGTAGAACAGTGACCCGCAGATGCTGCAGATCTGCAGAAAAACGTGATCAGGAACCGGGATCAGGTGACGGGTGGAGGGTCTCCCTCCTGAACTGGTGACTCTGCTCCTCGCCCCTCACATGCTGCCCGACCCATCCACCGCATTCCCCACATTATTCCATATTTACCCCAGATACATGATTATTTTTCCACACCATATCTTCCCCGATCCTTTTCCCTCCACCTCCAGGTCACAGAGTCACCGGCTCAATTCCCATCCAGGTCCAAAACATAACTCAGACGCAAAAAGGAAATGTTCACGTTTCATTTAAATCAGTTCTGTGTTTATAAACACTGATTTCTATTCACATTCCTCCAGAGCCTTGCTGGACAGGAACACTGAAACATCAAGTGAGAAACAGCAGGAGGCAATTCAGCCCCTCTAACCATCAGCAAGATGGCGGCTGCTCACCCATCTCAGCCACGTGTTTCTGCCCGATCCTCATTTCCTCCATCCCTTCGGTCTCCACACATCTGCTTTACGTGCGGACGATCACTGAGTCTTCACCGCCCTCTGTGGTGGGGATTTATAAACATTCACCACCCTCGGAA
Organism: Hypanus sabinus; assembly: GCF_030144855.1. Classification (NCBI taxonomy): domain Eukaryota; kingdom Metazoa; phylum Chordata; class Chondrichthyes; order Myliobatiformes; family Dasyatidae; genus Hypanus; species Hypanus sabinus. Next base: position 410,615 of record NW_026781265.1, on the reverse strand, counting down.
TGGGGACATTTCCCCTCATCTCAGACCCGGGCAGTCCACCCCTGTTTCAGAGACTGGGATCCCTGATTCAACCGGTAATGATGTTGTGCATTTCAATGTTCACCTTTCAGTCCTCGTTTTTCTAAATGAAAGGGTTATCACATTTGATCTTTCTTCATATGATGACCCCACCACCCCAGGGATCAGTCTTCATTGTATCTTCATTGCACTCTCTCTAACAAATACTCTCTAACCTCTTTGTTCATCCTCGATGGAATTAATTTCCATCTTCTGCAGCCCCGTGTTGCCCCAACCACTCACCTCCCACCCCTGTCACTATTTCCACCTTCCCACCTCCCCCCTCACCTGGATCCACCTCTCACTCCCCGGCTCTTGCCCCATCCACACCCCTCACCTCTTTTCTCTGACTATTTCCCGTCCACTCTCAGTCCAGACGGAGGGTCTCGGCCCGAAATGTTGACGGTCCATTTCCCTCCACAGATGCTGCCCGACCCACTGAGTTCCTCCAGCAGTTTGTTCTTTGGTCTGTATAACCCGTGTTAGTTTGGGGAGCGGGATTTTACACCATATTCCAGGTACAATCCCAACAAAACACAAATAATTGTCACTTTGCCCGGACCACCGGCCCCGCTTGCAGGGCAACAGTCTGCCGGTGTTTGCCCCCCATGTGGTGAATCCCTCTGCTCGACACCACCGTGGGTTCAGACATTTCCACAGATGAGCCCCTCCTGTCCCCACCGGGACAAACATCCTGTCCGCCCCCTCTCTCACCATCTTCATCCTTTCAATACAATCCCTCCATCCCCGGGGAACCGGCATCGAACCGACGGGCCGAGCGGTCTCCTCCTGCCTCTCAGCGATACATCAGACTCCGGCCGCAGGAGACGCTTCACAAACGCCCCCAACTTCCCTCGGAGGGAAATGGAAATAAATCAGAAAGCGGACATTTACTTTGAGGTTTTCTCCGCTCTGAGGAGGCGCTCGGCGCTCGAGCTGGAGACGGACTCAGCGGGGTAACGCCCACTCGGCTTGTCCGCCTCCGGGATTGGTTGTAACCAGTGACTGACATCGCTTCGCACCAATAGGAATAGCGCAGCTCCTGAACACTCTGTTGGCAGCGGTGGGGGAGGGGCTGGTCACGTGATTATTAGCCCAGCCGTTAAACCGATAAAGCTCGAGCACAGCAGCGCGTGGGTGACGTAAGACACCGCGCACGTGAGGGCAGATCCCGGTGTGGGGAGTCCATGTGTGACGTCAGGCGCGTGGGAACTGTGTCTGACGTCACCTGTGGGCGAGCGCTGGCATTTAAAAGCACCTTAATGGACTTTTCAGTGGGACAACATTAATGACGGGTTTCATCACTGAATCCAGTGTTGTGGGATGTAAAGTCCCCTGTTATGTGTCCGGCTGTGCCGTGTTGTTGGTGGAGTGGGCAGCGTGGTGTTTGTCTCGATTCGGGTCACAACACCAGAATTGCCAGCGGGGTCCACACACAGTGTATTAGTCAACAGAATACACTGTGTGTATTCTCAAGTGAGGAGTCTGTGTGGAGATGCAGCTTCCCTGGAGGTGGACCAAAAAGGACACACCAACAGGTGGAACCAGCTGCGGGAAGACATGATTTTTCAGGTCTGATGACGAGCTGAATGTACCATAACCTTCAGACTGAATCAGAAAACCATTCTGAGGGTATTTGAAACGTCAGAAGCAGAGGAGATGTGATCCTATGTCTCCATCAGACCTCAGTGAGATGGTTCCAGTTATAAAGTGCAGGGATGAAAGCACAGTGTTTGGGGTCTGATTTAATCACTGATTCTGACACAGTGAGAGGGTTAGTTTTGCTGTAAGGAAGCAACATTAATGCAAGAAGACACAGGAACTTCATCAGTTGCCAGTTGTTTAGCAGAAGTGACCAATCTCTATGCTACTTTGACAGAAACAGATATTCCCAGAGGTGAGAAAGGGGTGCAGTCTGGTTTATTTCAGTTTGGAGAGGGGTGTGGAGTTTTGAAATCAATGCCTCGCGGTGCCACCATCGTTAATTTAGCATGTCCGGATTGGTGGATCACACAGCACGGGAACAGGCCTCTGGCCGGCAATACCTGTTCTGACCAGCCACTCACTGTCCACACGGGTCCCATTCATCAGCACTTGGTTCACAGCCGACTGTATCTCGGCAGTTTCAATGCTCATCCTCTTCGTAAATGTTGTGAAGGGACCTGCCTCCACCACCACCTCGGGCAGTGAGTTCCAGATTTCAGCTACCCTGGTGACACCGGCTCCTCCGCTGTTGTGCGGGGTAGGGTTGTTTCCTTTGGGGGGGGGGGCTCGATGTTATTGTTCCCTTTTGTCCAGAGGGGTGGGGTTTGTAGATTGATGATCGGGATGCCGTTCTTTTTTTAAGCTGGGGTTGGGGTGGGAGTTTGATTTTTCTCTCTGAACGACTTTCATGCTGGGACTCACAAACACAACAGCTCGTTAGTTCCGCTGTATCTGTCAGTTCACCAGCGCTTGAAAGCAGCCGATCCTTGAATGTGGAGACGGAGATGCTGGAGAAGACAGCGCCCCACTCGCGACAAGGAGAGCCCGAGCACGTGTCCATGTACGTGATCTGATTGGATACATCGCCATGACGTTCAGAGCAGTGAGATATCATTCCCTGGGTCTCATTTTGGAAGGGATTCAGTCGGCCATTGCAGATTCACCAACAGCTTCGCACTGGGAAGCGGCCGTTCACCTGCTCCGTGTGTGTGAAGAGACTCATTCAGTGAACCCACCTTGTGATGCACCGGTGAGTTCACAATAAATAGAGGCCACATTTCTGTCCGGAGTGAGCAAAGAGTTTCACTCAATCATCCCAGCTGCGGCAACACCAGCAACTTCACATCAGGGAGGAAGTTCAAATCAGCTCCGTGTTAAATGTTTAACCATCACGGTGATGAAGGCAGCTGCAGGTTCATGAGGGACTGTTACTGTCAGATTCTGCAGTTCTTGCGGCTGCTCATCGCACCCAGGACTGAACCCTGGTCACTGAGCATTGGAGGAGTCTGTTCTGCTGATGTTAGACTTAAACTAGACTGATGTTTAATATTGTGGATCTGTGAAAGATAAATCAGTTTGTATCAAATCCCGTGTCTCAGGTTCTTATCGTCTCTAACACACTCACAATGTACACTAGAGTGGCCACTCTGTCCATCTGGTCCCTGCCCATGTTTCTGTTCCATATCAGTATATTAAAATCTACCCCTGCCGTTCCCCCTCTCACTCTCCCTGTGATGACAGGTTACAACTAGTCACCGCTCCGTGGAATAGGAGATTTCTCTTGAATTTCAGAGAATCATAGAAATCTACAACACATTACAGACGCTTTGGCCCACAATGTTGCGCCGACCATGTAACTTACACTAGAAACTGCTTTAAAATTACCCTACCGCATAGCCACCTATTTTCCTAAGCTCCGTGTACCTATCATAGGACTCTTAAAATACTCTATTGTATTCGCTTCTGCCACCATCGCTGGCAATGCATTCCACACAAACACCACTCTTTGCTTTAAAACCTTAGCTCTGACATCTCCTCTGTACCTACTTCCAAGCAGCTTAAACCTATTCCCCCTCGTGTTAGCCGTTTCTGCCCTGGGAAAAAAAGCCCCTGGCTATCCACACGACCAATGCCTCTCATCATCTTATACACCTGCATGAATTCCCTGCATGATTTTCTCCGGGTTGAACAAGACGATGAGCTCACTGTGGTTGTGACGTTGTTCAGGGCTCCGGACGAAGTTGGTTAAACTCCTTCTTCTCCGCTCTTTTCAATGTTTTGTGTCATTTTCACCTATTTTAAAGGACTTTGACTCACAGCTGGGTTGTTGCAATTTTTACGTACCAGCAGCAATAGATCACTAACGGAGTCTGGTTTCGATGTTAAAACTACTCTCTTCATTAGTATCTACTCCAAATCTAAAAGATTGAACGAAATAAACAGCAATTAACGGTGTTGTACGTATTCCAAACTATTGGGAAACAATGCTTAAAGTCTTAAGATGGTAAAGTGGAAAAGTTCAGTAATCCACGGAATAAGTGAGTGAGAGGAGAGATTTGTAAATCCACACGAAGATGTAGAGAGAAGGCAATTACGAAGAATTCCACACACATTCCACGCTGGATAAACGAAATAACAGTCGCAGAAGATCGTATCCGGCGATTAGTTCCGAAATCCACTTAGAAATATCACCAGGTGACAGTGACAGGAATATCGTCTTCAAGTGGTTACCACAGAACACCCCGATTCCAGGTAAGGGAAATCCACACATCTGGATGATACGAAGTGACAGTCACACATCCGTTGTGCACTGCATGCCGATGATCAACCCAATCTTTTGGGCATAGCAGTGACAAGCTGAAGTCTCTCTCACTCTTCCTCTCTTCCTCTCCCTCTCCTCCCCCCTCTGTCTCTCTGTCTCTGCTGCAGCGCCTGTGTGACGTCACAGACCCGCCTCACTCAGGCACTTAAAGCGACACTCACAGTAAACGAACCTGCGGTCTCGTAACACAATGCACCTCTAAAGTCTGACAGCAGACTGGCGAGTGAATCTTCGATGGAGCAGAGTCGGAAACCAAAGAGTTGCCAGCCTGAGTCAGGCTTTGCGGCTCCAGAGAGAGAATGGGTCTGGAGTTTACGAGGAAGAGGAGAGGGAAGAAACAGACCAACAGGATATGGCTACAAAAGGAAAATCAGAAAAATTTGGAAAAAAGATTGTTAGTTTCTGCAAAATACTGGTGGAAATCAAAAGATTAGGCAGCAATTGTGGAGAGGAATAAATAAACAACTTTTAGACCGAGCCGCTTCAGCATGCCTAGACTGTGGACTCCACTGCTTAGTTACTACCTGAACTGCAGAGCTCCTCCAGCATTTTGTGTGTGTGCGCGTCTCTGTATGTCCAGCCACTGCAGAATCTCTTGTGTTTTATATCCACATTTTACATTGGCATTAGATACACGTGGATATTGAATACATTGTTTATGTGAGCCGCTTCCTGCGTTAAAAAAGCTTCAGATTTTTTCTATATACCCGAAAAAAAAATGAGATATGGACATTGAATCGGTGCTTCAAGAACTGTTTAATGGCACCGGTATTACCCAAAAGGCACCGCCAGAATAATTCTTATCAGGCACTGAAGCGCTGATGAACTGCGCAGGCGTCAGGCTGACGACGTCCCCGAGTATCACGCATGCGCGCAGCACACGAGGCCTTGAAAATGTCGGTTGCAGGTAAGAGCGATTCTCCGTGTTTTTATCTTAAACACCGACTTCGGGATAATTCCTCTGAATTTCGGACACCGTGACCAGCAACCCCGGGACAGTCCTGCCCTCTTCCCTCTCTCTCAGCCCCACGACCCGTACACGGGCCCCGGGGAGCTTCCGGCTGATGAGGGAATGGGAACCGATGGATCTCTCAGACAGAGCTGAGCTCCAGCTATCTAAATGCAAGGATTAGGAACTCGGAGAAAGGGAACAAAACTTATCAATCACCCATCTGTGGACACTCTCTGGAGGTCCAAGATTCGTATGTTACACGACTGCTGGACTAAGTGTGTAAATGTAGGAGTGGACTATGTTGAAAAATAGATGTGCTAGATTTTCTAAAATTGACTCCTACCTTAGGCCACAACCTTATCTGTCATTCCTTATTTATTTATTTATTTATTTATCTATCTATCTATCTATCTATCTAGCTATCTATCTATCCATCTATCTATATTATATATATGGAAAAGCAGTATAACATTAGATGATCCAGCATAAGATGAAAGTTTAAACCTTAGCCTTTGTTTTAAATCAATACTTAGTCTTTTCTGTGATTAGAAAATCGGAATCTTGGTTAAATTACTGGACATAAAGTATGGTGAGGTGCATTGCTAGCATTGTAGATTAGCAAATATTCTACTGTGGATTGGACTTCCAGAGCACAGTTATTGGATATCCACAGGACAGTACTGTCAAAGACTAAGATGGTACTTTCAAATAGAATTGGAAAGGAAATGAGAGGGAATTTTTGAGTGATGCAGAGCAAGAGAAAAGGATTGGAATTGAGAGGATAGTTCTGGTTGATGATCTCCTTTCATGCCAACAATAATTTTATAAAATTGTTCTGTGATTCTGTGTGAAGCTTTCCCTGGTCATTTGCCACCTCTTCTTGTGATTCTGCTCCTAAATGTGAAGACGTGGAGAAGTGAGTTTAAAATTATGCCATTGAACTGGTTGTAAGAATGGACCACACCTATTGGTCCTCATTTGGTTTATTCGGAGCCTTGTCAATAGCATGAATAACTGAATAAACATCTCATTAGAATGGGGTAGATTAAATTGAATATATAGGATCTTTAAATTATACCCCTTCCCACTTATTATTTTCGCTGGAAAAGAGATGTTGAAATTCTAAGTAATCCTGACTAAAGTGTATTAATGTTTGAAAAAAAAAGCTCAAGGTCAAATAAGTGTGAAACATTTGTAGAGTATTTTATAGGAAGGGACATTAAAGACATTCATCATTCATGCTGATTTTTCCTCCCAGCACTGCCGCAAATACACAAACCACCCCACCTCCCTTCAAATCTACTCCATGCTATGCCTGATGAACCAGCCAAGATTAGCAGTTCACCATCTGTGGGAAAAATTGAGTACAAATACCTAATAAGGTTGGGATGTGTACATTCGTCTCCCAATTTATGATGTAGGAGCATTGACATTATGCTGCTTTGTGTGTAAAATATACAATCCTCTTTGTTCAATTCTTTATTAGCTCGTGAACTTACAAGTTTGCTTCAGGGAGTTAAGCAATTTAATTTTAAACAACAGCATGAATTGACAAATGTTACCAATTTTAAATAGCAAAAAGTTTATAGTATTTTTTTCCTGGGAAAAAATAGAAGTGGGGAAAAAAAAGACTTTTGGTCTGAAGTTTGAATAGTGTTATCATGTGACTGCATTTTTCAAAAGAAAAGAACAAAGATTGTAGTTATCCAAATGCAGAAGGGTTAATCCTACGTTAAACGTGAATTAGGATTAAGAGATCCAAGATAATGTTAATTTAATGAAATAATTTAAATCCAATTAATGCTTTAAATCTACACTATATGTTCAAGAATGCATTTTAGGTAGCTCAACACCTCAAGCAGGTCAGTCAGGTATCTCTGCTCCCTTTAAACTCGCACGTTTCTGTTTCCCAGATGCCTTTGAAACTTACTTTGACCTTATTTTCTGAGCTTCTTTTAAACTTGGAGGTTATGTGGAACACATCATTCTGTAATGTGATGTCTAAAAACAGTGATTTGGAAGTGAGGTATGATATATTAATATGAGAACATCTAATAATACAGAAAATCTGCTGGTCCGACACCCAAGACCCAACCATGGCAGGTTCACTAAGTTTTACTGTGGTTCGTCACATGTTTGGAGGGCTGTCGCCTGAAAGTAATGATCATTAATCACCATCAATGTTACATAGTTCACACTGAAAATAAAAGCACAAGGGAGAAATCGGCCTCTGCCGCACCTTTTTTTCAGAGTGCTCAGTGGTTCATTTGAAATCAGGTCCAGAATTTTTCTGCACTTCTGATGGGAAATCTGTTGGATGTGTTTCTGACAAACAAACACCCAAAAAATGTAATGAGTCAATGCACCAAGTGGATTGAACGCCAGCACTTTTGAACAGTGTGTTTCAGCCTATTCTGTTTCAATCTTTATGAAATGTGAAATAATATGAAAGGTCTAGAACTTGATTGAGGGCTAAAAGATTACGAGAGGCATAGACAGGGTGGATAGTCAGTACCCGTTTCCCAGGGCACCAACAGCAAACACCAGAGGGCATATGTATAAAATTAAGGGAGGGAAGTTCAGGGGAGACATCAGGGGTAAGTTTTTTTTTACACAGAGGGTTGTGAGTGACTGGAATGACTTGCCAGGGGTGATGGTGGAGGCTAAAACATTAGGGGTATTTAACAGCCTCTTGGACAGGCACATGGATGAAAGAAAAATGGAGGGTTACGGGGTAGTGTGGGTTTAGTTCTTTTTTTTAAGGTTTATATGGGTTGGCACAACATGGAGGGCTGAAGGGCCTGTACTGTGCTGTAGTGTTCTATTCTATGGCTCTAAAATCTTTTACATCACCAGTTGAGAAAATCATCTTTGATCTACCTCCAATCACAAAGAGGAAATCTGCAGGTGCTGGAAATCCAAGCTACACACACAAATTGCTGGAGGAATTCAGCATTAGTACTCTTTTCCATAGATGCTGCCTGGCCTGCTGAGTTCCTCCAGCATTTTGTGTCTGTTGCTTGTTCTACCTCCTCTCGGTCTGCATTTTTCTACCAGTGAGAACACGCTTCCACCAATTCTGTCTGGCTACGTAATGATATCAAACACCTTTACCCCGGGCAACAAGTAGCTTTCACATCAGAAATGTGCCAGACTCCAGGGAGATGGACTACTGTCCTTAAAGGCAGTATTCCTTGGCATTACCATCACTGAGTTCTCCACTGTCAGTCACCTGGGTGAGACTTGAGGGGAAATACTTATGTACAATACCGTCTGTATTGTTGCTGTAGAATTTTCAAGTGGGAAGAAGTGGAGTGATATTTGGAAATCTGAAATTGAAAGCATCATTTAGCAAGAAAATCACAAATAGGTGGTTTGCAAAAGCTGTGGCGAGTAAATCCTTCATTAACCTGTTACATAGGTTGTGTGAGAGTGCAGATGAACTCGATCAAGACTCAACCAGAGGAGATTAAAGTTCTTACTGACAGTGATTTGCTCGCTGTTGAAATGAAAACCTCTCTATATAAAATTCAGTTTGCACATGTTGTTGTCACTGGGTAAAAATTGTACAGTACAAGGTTTTTGCACACACTGGTCATTACAAATTAGAGGGGATATTGGTGGGAAGGCGGGGAGACCTCCAGTGTCCCTGACGTCCTCACGTATATCCAGCTGCACTTTAAGGAGTTGGAGCTGGAAATGGATGAATTCCGCATCATCCAAGCGTCAGAGGGTGTGATAGGTATGACGAGCAGAGGGGTGAGTTGTACCCAGGGTGCAGGACACAGGAAACTGGGTGAGAGTCAGGAAGGAGAATGTTAAATAGCCATCGCCGAGTACTCTTGTTGCTATCCCACACAACAACAGGTGGACACTTTAGAAACTGTTGGGGGGAATTACCTGGCAGAGGAAAGTCAAAGGGGTGATAGGGGATTTGTTAGTTAGTGGAACAGAACTAGAAAGGGATGAGTATCCTAGTGGCAAGGCTTGCTGGTGCTCCCCTGTGGGGTGGGTGGTTAAACTAAAGTTGCAGGGAGGATCGGAGCCAGAATGACAGAACAGAGAGTGGAGAGGGTGAATTGAATCGAATTGACTTTATTACTTACATTCTTCATACATGAGTTGTAGAAATCTTTATGTTATGTCTCTGTCTAAATGTGCAATGTTAAATTTTTTAATAGTTTATAATAAATAGTATGTACAACAGGACAGTCAGGATAAATAAAAGTACAATTGTATCAGCATGAATTAATCAATCAGAGGGCCTGGTGGAAGAAGCTGTCCCTGGGCCTGTTGATCCGGGCTTTCAGGCTGTGCTACCGTTTCCCAGATGGTAGCAGCTGGAACAGTTTGTGGTTGGGGTGGCTCTGGTCCCCAATGATCCTTTTTACACAGTGGTCCTTTTTACACACCTGTTTTTGTCAATGTGCTGAATAGTGAGAAGTTCACATCTACATATGCGCTGGGCTGTCCGCACCACTCTCTGCAGGGTCCTGCAACTGAGTGAAGTACAGCACCCATACCAGGCAGTGATGCAGCCAGTCAGGATGCTCTCAATTGTGCCCCTGTGGAAAGTTGTTAGTATTTGGGGCCCCGTCCCACACTTCCTGAACCGCCTGCGGTGAAAGTGGTGCTGTTGTGCCTTTTTCACCACACAGCCAGTATGTACAGACCAGGTGAGATCCTCGGTGTTGTGTGTGCCAGGGAACTTAAAGCTGTTCACCCTCTCAACCGCAGATCCTGGGTCAGCCTGTCTCCATTTCTCCTGTAGTCTGCAGCCAGCTCCTTTGTTTCAGTGACATTGAGGGCAAGGTTCATTTTTGACACCAAACAGATGTCATTCAGACCTCAGGACATGAAATTATGATATTGTAGCCATTACTTGGACTTGCTTGCGCCCAACAGTCTGAGGGATTTCAAGGAACAAATCTGTAGAGAGATTGCGGACTATGCCAAGAAACAAAGGTTGATAAAGTGAGTGATTTTAACTTTCCATTTATTGACTGGAATCCTAGGCTGTAAAAAGACTAGATGGGGTAGAGCTTATCAAATCTACCTTAATCAGTATGTAAAATTCCTGATGTAGAAGTGTGCAATAAGCTATTGGGAAGTGATCTAGGGCGAGTGACAGAAATTAGTGTATGGGAACACTTTGTATCTACTGATCATGAGATTCCAAGTAAATACAGAAAAGCAGAGGCCTGGACCTCTCTTGAGATTCTAAATTGGAGAAAGGCCAATTTTTATGATATTTACAAGGATTTGACAAGTGTGGATTGGGACAGGATGTTTTTTAGCAAAGGAGAACTTGGTAAGTGGGAGTTCTTCAGAAGTGAAATTTTAAGGGTGTAGAGTTTGTATGTATCTGACAAAATAAAAGTTGAATGGTAACTAGTGCAGGGAATCTTGGTTTTCAAGAGATATTGAGGCCCTGGATATCTCGTTCCTCTAAATGCCGTGGACTGTTGGGTGCAACCAAAACTCATTAATGACAACCATTTAATAATTCCACTCCTGAACTCATCTGACTTTCCTTTAGTTGTCTTCTTTTGGATTCTAAAAGCTTCCTAATGGTCTTTTGCTCTTTTGTTTGCCCTCTCCTCTGCTTTTATGTTGGTTTTGGTTTCTCATTTAATCCACGGTTGTGCCCTGCTGTCATTCCAATGCTTCCACGTCTTTGGGATGTATCGATTACTCAGCTCTCGAATTGCTCCCAGAAACTCCAGCCATTGCTGCTCCATTGTCACTCCTACCTTTTCCCTTCCAAACAAGTTTGGCCAGCTTCTCTGTCACAGAAACATGGAGAAGTTCAGTACAGAAACAAGCTATTTGGCCCATCTAGTCAATGCCAAAAACATTTAATCTCTCTAATGCAACTACCTGCACCGGGATCATCACCCTCCGTACCCCTACCATCCAGGTACCTGTCAAACTTCTCTTAATGGTGAAATCGAGCTCATATTCTCCACTAGTGCTGACATCTCATTCTGCACTCTCACGACCATTTCAGCAAAGAACTTTTCCAAATGTTCCCGTTAAATTTTCACCTTCCCCACTTACCCATGACCTCTGGTTGTCGTCCCACCCAACCTCAGTGGAAAAAGCTGCTTGCATTTACCCTATCTATACCCTCATAATTTTGTTTACTTCCAACAAATCCTCAGAGCAATGTATAATTTCCTTGTTTATGTTTGGAGCCTTTTTTAGGTGTATAAGATGATGAGGGGCATTGAGTGTGTGGATAGCCAGAGGATTTTTTCCCAGCGTTAAGATGGCTAACAGGATGGGGCATAGTTTTAAGGTGCTTGGAAATATATGCGGAGGGGATGTCAGGGGTAGGTTTTTTACACAGAGAGTGTTGGATGTGTCGAATGCACTGCCAGCAGCGGTTGTCAAGGCGGATACAACAGGGACTTTTAACACTCTCTTAGATAGTTACATGGAGCTCAGAAAAATAGAGGGCTATGCGCTAGGGAAACTCCAGGCAGTTTCTAGAGTAAGTTACATAGTCGGCACAGCACTGTGGGCCAAAGGGTCTGTAATGTGCTATAGATTTCTATCATTCTATGAAATTCAAGGGAAATCTCCAAACCCACGGAGTGGTGACTAGTAGTGAATAGTGGGATAGTTACTGGAACGTATGTGCAAGAACCGGAAATATAAGTATTTGGATAGATGTGGACTGATTAAGGATAGACAGCATGGCTTTGTGCATGGTAGGTCATGTCTAACCAGTCTTACAGAGTCTCTTGAGGAAGTTATCAGGAAAGTGGTTGAAGACAAGGCAGTGGATGTTGTCTACATGGACGTTAGCAAGGCACTTGACACAGTCTCATATGGGAGGTTGGTCAAGAAGGTTCAGTCACTCAGCATTCAAGATGAGATAGTAAATTGGATGAGACACTGTCTTTGGCAGAAGCCAGAGTGTGGTAGCAGATGGTTGCCTCTCTGACTGGAGGCCTGTGACTAGTGGTTGCCACAGGGATCAGTGCTAGATCTGTTGTGGTTTGTCATCTATATCAGTAATCTGGATGATAGTGTGGTTAACTGGATTAGCAGATTTATGACCACCAAGACTGGTGGTGTAGTGGACAGCGAGGAAGACTATCATGGTTTGCAGTGTGATTTGGACCAGCTGGGAAAATGGTTTGAGAAATGGAAAATGGAATTTAATTCATACCAGTGTGAGTTGTTGCACTTTAGTCTGACATACCAAGGGAGGTCTTTCACAGTGACTGGTCGGGCACGGAGGAGTGTTGTAGAAGAAAGGGACCGGGGAATACAAGTCCTTAATTCACTGAAAGTGGTATCACAGTTAGATAGTGACGGAAAGAAAGATTTTACCCCATTGGCTTTCAAGAACCAAATACTGACGATAGATGGATATTATGTTGACTTGTAAAAGAGGCCTAATTTGGAGTATTGTGTGATGTTTTGGTCACCTACCTACAGGAAAGATTTAAAAGAGATTCAAAGATTTCAGAGAAAATTCACAAGGATGTTGCCAAGTTTGGAGGACTTGGGTTATAAGGAAAGACTGAACAGGTCAGGACTTTATTCTCTGGAATGTAGAAGATTGAGGTGAGATTTGATTGTGGTAGAGGGGCACAGATAGTGTCAATGCAAGCTGGCTTTCTCCACTGAGATTGGGTGGGACTTCAACCAGTGGCCAGGGGTCAAGGGTGAAAGGTGAAATGTTGAGGGGAACATGAGGGGAAACTTCTTCATGCAGATGGTCATCTTGGTTTGGAATGAGCAGCCAGCACAAGTGGTGCATGCGAGCTCGATTTCAACATTTAAGAGGTTTGTGTAGGTACCTGGATGGTAGGGGTGTGGGAGGGGCAATTTAAATAGTTCAGCACAGACTAGATGGCCCAAAGGACCTGTTTCTGTGTTGTACTTTTCTACAAGAACCTGAAATATTACAAAAATTCACTCTAACCCCTTTTAACAGCTGTGCCGACCAACCATTCATCTCAGCACGAATTTTTTTATATGGTGTTAAAACTGTAGCACCTTAAGTTAATAACACATAAAAGAAAATCCCTGATGCACATCCACAAAGACAATTTGCGTGAGACTGTTTAGGTTACTGTGGGGCCAGGCACCCATACTGCTCAGCAGGAACAGGGAATAATACCAATGGTGAGAGTCAAACTGAACCAAGGCACAGATTGGAGACGGCAGAAATGCCCCATTCTTATAGAGACACGAAGAGCATCAGGGAATTGATGGTCATTCCAGATGCCAGCACTCTGCCCAGTCAGGAGATGATTTCTCTGTCCAACTTGGGTTGAACCTCACTGTAACCGTGTGATACCAAATCAAACCTTGGTAACTCAAGTAATCTCATCTGAAATGTTGTCCTAAACCCTTTGATGGATTTTGTAAATCTTTCCACAGGTTAAAAACGAGAAGGAATTTGTCGCCAGGAATCTCAAACACAACACGCTAGTTTTGCTGTCTCTGTCTGGATATTTAAGAAGTGGAGCAAGGGATTCACTCAATCATCCTTCCTGCTCAGACTGTGGGGAGGGATTCACTCGATCATCCTTCCTGCTCAGACTATGGGGAGGGATTCACTCGACCATCCTTCCTGCTCAGACTGTGGGGAGGGATTCACTCGGTCATCCTTCCTGCTCAGACTGTGGGGAGGGATTCAATTGATCATTTGACCAAATAGCAAGCCAGTCATTTTACACAGAAGAAAGGCTGTTCACCTGCTCAGACAGTGGGAATAGATTCACTCGGTTATCACAATTGAATGTACATCAGCAAGTTCACACTGGGCAAGGCCATTCATCTGTTCTGTGTGTGAGAAAGGATTCAGTTGGACCTGTGGACACATCAGTCAGTTCACACCACACTGGGCAGAAGCTGGTGATCTGTTGAATTTCTGAGAAAGGATTCACTCAGTCATTTGACCTAATGGCTCACCAGCAAGTTCACACTGGGGAGAAGCCGTTCACCTGTTCAGTCTGTGAGAAGAGATTCACTCAGTCATCCCAACTACAGAGACATCAGCGAGTTCACACTGGGGAGAAGCCATTCACGTGCTCAGAATGTGGGAAAGGATTCAGTGAGTTATTTAGCCTACTTAGACATCAGCGAGTTCACACTGGGGAGAAGCCGTTCACCTGCTCAGAATGTGAGAAGAGATTCACTCAGTCATCCCAACTACAGAGACATCAGCGAGTTCACACTGGGGAGAAGCCATTCACGTGCTCAGAATGTGGGAAAGGATTCAGTGAGTTATCCAACCTACAGAGTCATCTGCGAGTTCACACTGGGGAGAGGCCGTTCACCTGCTCAGAATGTGGGAAGGGATTCACACTGTCATCCCACCTACTGGTACATCAGCGTGTTCACACTGGGGAGAAGCCGTTCACCTGCTCAGTCTGTGGGGAGGGATTCACTCAGTCATCCCACCTACGGAGTCACCAGCGAGTTCACACTGGGGAGAAGCCATTCACCTGCTCAGTCTGTGGGAAGGGATTCACTTACTCATCCCACCTACAGAGTCATCAGCGAGTTCACACTGGAGAGAGGCCGTTCACCTGCTCAGTCTGTGGGAAGAGATTCACTGATCCATCCAACCTACAGAGTCATCAGCGAGTTCACACTGGGGAGAAGCCGTTCAGCTGCTTAGTCTGTGGGAAGAGATTCACTCGCTCATCCAGATTACTGGAACATCAGCGAGTTCACACTGGAGAGAGGCCATTCACCTGCTCAGACTGTGGGAGGGGATTCACTCATTTATCCAGCCTACAGAGTCATCAGCGAGTTCACACTGGGGAGAAGCCATTCATCTGCTTAGTCTGTGGGAAGAGATTCACTTGCTCATCCAGATTACTGGAACATCAGCGAGTTCACACTGGAGAGAGGCCATTCACCTGCTCAGAATGTGGGAAGAGATTCACTCGCTCTTCCACACTACAGAGACATCAGTGAGTTCACACTGGAGAGGAGCCATTTACCTGCTGAGAATGTGGGAAAGGATTCACTCAGTCATCCCAACTACTGGCACACCAGTCAGTTGTTATGAATCCCTAGGTTTTGTTTGCTGTGGACTGTCATTTTAAGAGAGAGAGAGAGAGATTAGGAAGGTGAATCAGTCTGACTTGCAGCTTGTTTACATCACTCCCAGCTTGTTCAGTTTTAACTGAGGACACAGACGCTCAGAGTCAGACGGAGATGAATGAGGAAAAATGGAAGGATCGAAACAAGGGAAATAGGTGCCAAGGGTCACTGTTTGGAATTTTCCTATGCCCACAAGTGTGGGTTAATTATCGATTCATCATACATCGAATGTGTGGTTGTCACCTCGTTTGATCCATAGGAGTGGATCTGATTTGGGGTATCCTGTGAAGACCACTGATGTGTTACCCCTTGCCTGGGTGTGGTGTGGTAATTCACTTGAAGACGATATGCCTTGTGACAAGTCACTTTGGGTGATAATTAGTATGTGGATTTGGAAGGATGACAGATAAAATCTACAGTGACTGTTCTCTTGTTTTACCACCATGGAACCTGCGGAATTCGACATAATTGCCTTCTATCGACATTTACCCTGGATTACAAATATCTCTCTCATCAGATATTCCGTGGTTGAACTGAACTTTCATAATTTACCATCTGAAGACTCCAAGCCTTGTTTCCCCCTAGCTCAATAGTTTCGGATTTATATTTACACACATATATACACATAACACTGTTAACTTTTGTTTATCTTGCTTAAGTTACTATATTATAAGTAGATTCTAATAAAGATAGTTTTACGATCAAAAACAGACTCCTGGTGTAGTCTCCACGAGGAAATCTGCAGATGCTGGAAATTCAAACACATACAAAATGCTGGTGGAACACAGCAGGCCAGGCAGCATCTATTAGGAGAAGCACTGTCAACGTTTCAGGCCGCGAACCTTCGTCAGGCAGTCTCAGGCAGTCCTGATGAAGGGTCTCGGCCTGAAACGTCGACTGTGCTTCTCCTTATAGATGCTGCCTGGCCTGCTGTGTTCCACCAATATTTTGTGTGTGTTGTTCCAGGTGTAGTCTATTTGTGCTGATTCGTTTCTAAAGCATTACGATTCATAACAAAATTGGGGCCTGCATCTGGGATATGAACAGCTATGAGGGCGTAGTCATTAATTATCGATTTCATTGGGGAAGTCCCTTTTGATTTATTTGTGTGTGGAAAATCAGCAGTGGATGCTGATTATTGTTTGGAAGCAGCAACCTCTGAGGCATTAGAGGATGCCAGACGGATTGAGTTGTTGAGTCTTGTTAGAAGGTTAAAATTTGTTATGTTGAAATTGACAATGAGGAGGGCACAGTTGCAGAGGGTAACAGCTGAACATTATGTTTCTGAGAGTGTGTTTAAAGTGGAGGAGTTGGAGATGTTTCCTGAAAGTAAACCTCGTGAGCTTGAGCTCCAGTACGAGTGAGAAAAATTAAAGATGAAGGCTGCAGAAAGGCAGGGGCAGTTTGAGGCTATAGAGGCAGAAAAACAGAGAGGAGGCAGAAAAATAGGGAGGAAGCAGAAAGACAGAGGCTATTCGAGCTGGAAAAGATACAGTGGTTGCAGCAAAGGGGTCTAGCGTTAGACTCTGGTGATGAGTTTGAGGCCAGTCAGGAAATTAAATTGGTACCTCCATTTGATGAGAAAGAGGTTGATGAATACTTCCAGCATTTTGAGAAGGTTGCTTAGAATTTAAAGTGGCCAAAAGAGGGTTGGTTCTCTTACAAAGGGGGAGGCTTAGCAAGCCTATTCTGCTTTGACAGTTGATGAAGCAGCTGATTGTGACATAGTGAAACAGGCTGTGCTCAAAGCTTATGAGTTGGTCCCAGAATCATACAGGCAAAAGTTTAGAAATTTGTGGAAATCTGTGAACCGGACGTATCTAATTTGCTTATGAGAAGTCTGTGTGTTTTGATCGCTGGTGCACATATATGATGATATATATGATGATGATAAATAAATGATGATTTTTAATAGCTTGAAAGAGTTAGTTTTAATTGAAGAATTCAAAAAGTGTGTCCCTGATGACATAAAAACATATTTAGATGAAAAGGATGCTGCCACTTTGCAGGAGTCTGCTAGATTAGCAGATGAGTTTGCTTTAACTCATAAGTTTAAGTTTACCCAGAATAAGAGCTTCCAAAAGAGTAGCAGGGTCACCAGGGTAAACGAGAAATTATAGCTGGGACTAGTGACAAGTGTAAGGATGAAGGGAAGCAGTTGAAAGAGAAATATTCTGGTCTTGCTTGTTACTATTGTAAGTAAGCTGGTCATGTGATGGCTAATTGTTCTGTCCTGAAGAAGAAAAAGGAAAAGGAGGCAGTCCCAAATGCCTGTGTACAGTACGTTGAAGCACCTATAAACCCACAGGGTTCTGAACATTCTGTTGAGGCTCAGTTATGGACTGAGAGTTCTGACCGAATTAAGAAGTAGTTGATCATTTTATGTTAAATGGGTTTGTATTAGTAAAGGAAGGGTGAACCCAAGAACCAGTGAAAATTCTTCAAGTTACTGGTGATTCTCAGTCACTTATATTAGACAGCATTCTAAAGTTTGGTGATGAGACTTAACACTGGTGAGGTAAATCTTATTAAAGGCATTGGGGGTGGCATGGTTTCTGTGCCGTTGTACAAGGTAACTTTACTGTCAGGGCTGGTTTTGGGACCTGTTAAAATCGGATTATGCTCCATTTTACCATTGGAAGATGTTGGTTTGCTGTTAGGGAATGACCTAAAATTGTTCCTGCAGTGCTATTGACAACTAAGACAACCGCTGACGACCCACAGATGGATTTTAACATTTATCCTTCCTGCGCAGGAACTCGTAGTATGGCTAAGAAGTCTGCTGATGCAGACGGTTCTGTGCAGCATGATTCTGATATCCATGATAGCCAACATCAGGATTCAGGTTATGATGTCAGGGAATTTCTGCCTTCATTGTTTCAACAGGATTCAGGTCGTAAGTCTGATGAGAAAGATTTATCCCTGTGTAGGAAGGAGTTTATAGCAGAACAGAACCGAGACCCTGAGATTGAAGCTTTAAAAGAAACAACTTTCTCAGATGATGAGATTAAGAAAGTGCCAGCAGGGTATTATCTCAAGGATGGAGTGTCAATGAGGAAGTGGAGGCCACCTGCTATACCAGCGAGTGAGGAATGGGCAATTGTTCACCAAGTTGTAGTTCCTAAAGTTATATGGCTGAAATTTTAACTTTGGCCTGCAGTATGCCATCAGGTCGACATTTTGGAGTGAATAAAACTGTAAACAGTTATGAAATAATTCTACTGGCCTAATTTGAGGAAAGATGTTGTGACCTTTTGCAGAATCTGTCACACTTGTCAAGTTGTGGGTAAACCGAATCAGGTCACGCTAGTGGCCTCACTCTGCCCTATACCTGCATTCGGTGAACCCTTTTTAAAATTTATAGTGAGGGGACCTTTGTCCTTGTTAAAGGAACAGTGGATTGATGGGGATGTACATCTTAACTTGTTAGACATTGTGTAGAAGTTCAAGAATAAACTACAAGTCTGTAGTCCAGTGAGACAAAACTTAAAGATTTCTCAAAACAAAATGAAGTGTTGGTTTGATAAGTTGGCTTTGGAAAGAAAATACCAGGTTGGGGATAAAGTGCTTGCCTTATCTCCAATATTGATGAATCCACTTCAGGCTAAGTTCAATAGACCGCATGTAATAGTCTCTCAAATTAATGATCTGAATAATGCTATTAAAACACCTGACCAACGTAAACTAACACAGGTGGTGCACATAAATATGATAAAGGCTTATTTTGACAAGCAGGCTCCATCTGTGAGTGTTGTTGTCAAATCATATGAATCTGGCAACCCTGAGAATGAAACAATTGACTTGTCTGAGACTTTTCACAAGCCAAACATGGTCCCAGTTAGGCTAATGAACTCAGTTGTTCCAGAAAACATTGTTAACAAGTCGGCTCATCTGCAGCCAAGACAACAACAACAGCTGAAGGAAGTAAGCCTGATGTTTAAAGATTTATTTCCCAATGTTCCCAAGCAAACCACGGTTGCAGTACATGATGTAGATATTGGTCAAGCCAAACCGATTAAACAACACCCATATTGTATGAACGTTGAAAAATGTTAAATTGGCTGAGCAAGGAATTGAATATATGCTGAAAATGGTATTATGAGTCCTTTAGCATCAGATTGGAGCTCACCCTGCATTATTGTGCCTTATCCTGATGGTGGTGTTAGATATTGCACTGATTATGGGAAGGTAAATTCAGTAACTAAACAGATTCCTCTCCTATCCCTAGGGAGGATGATTGCATCATTAAGGTTGGAAAAGCTAAATTTCTTACAAAGATTGATCTGTTGAAAGGGTATTGGTGTGTTTCATTGACGGACAGAGGTAGAGAAATTTCTGCATTTGTGACACCTTCTGGGTTGTGTGAATACAATATTTTCTCTTTTGGAAGGAAAAATGGTCCAGGATCATTCCAGAGAATGATTGATTCTCTAATTCGAGGGTTAGAACATACAGATACCTATATTGATGACTTAGTTACAGGGAGTGGCACTTGGGAAGAGCATATCTCTGCAGTAGAAAAGCTGTTTGACAGGCTTTCCCAGGCCAGCCTTACAGTTAACTTGGCTAAGAGTGAATTTGGCCATGCCACTGTGACCTGTCTTGGCTATGTTGTACGTCAAAGCAAGTTGGCTCCTGTTCGGGCAAAAGTCCAGACAATTTCTCAAGTTCCTATTCTGACTGCTAAGAAGGCTCTTAGAAGGTTTCTGGGAATGGATGGATATTATCGTAAGTTCTGTAAGAACTTTGCTGCTATCGCTCTTCCTCTGACCAATCTCCTGAAGAAGCGTGAAAAGTATGTTTGGACCGAACCTTGTCGGGAGGCATTTGATCGATTGAAAGTTACTATTTGAGGTTAGGCCAATCAATGTAGTGCTGTCAGCCAATTTCATTAGCAGGTTGGAGCTGTGGGTGGCAACACAAGTCATGGGTGCACAGAGAGTAAAGGAGAGGGCCAAAGAGACAACCCTGTGGGGTATGTGTCCTGATGGTCAGAGAGACAGAGGAGATGGAGCCCACTCTTACCACCTGCCGGCGATCTGACAGGAAGTCCAGGATCCAGCTACACAAGGCAGGGTGAAGGCCGAGGTCTCTGAGCTCCATGTCGATACTTCACGCCTTCGTCTGGCTACTGCTCTGCCCCTGACTGCAAGGAACTGTAGAGAACTTTGGAGAGCAGAGAACATCAGGGAAACAAGCCTCCACTCCATGGACTCTCCCTACACTTCCACTCCCTCGGAGAACCAGGCCATGTACTCAAAGATCCTCACAACCTGTACATTCTTCCTGCAAACCCGCTCCCCCATCGGGGAGGAGATACAAAAGCCTTAAAGTGCGTAACACCCGGCTGAAGGACGGCTTCCTGTCTGCAGTTATAAGCCAAATGAATGATAAAATGGACTCGACCTCACAATGTAACTCGACGTGACCCTGCACCATGTGTCTATCTGCACTGCACTTTCTCTGCAGCCATAATGCTTTGTTACAGTTATTGTTTTATCGTATATCAGACCGATGTACCGTTGTTATGTATCGATCTGTGTGGATGGTACGTCAGGGAAGATTTGAACTGTCGTTCAGTACATGATGATAATAAACAAATTCCCCATTTTAATTGTGTGCAAATATTAGACAGACTGAGCTTCTGCTCTGGAACCACAGAAGGAAACTGAACAGTTCTCTTTCTGAGGAACGCAAATAAATAGAAAAGGCTTTAATCTCTCATTACGATCTGCGGTAAGTGGGATCAGGTGACTGGTGGTGGGTCTCCCATATCAATATCAGAATCAGGTTTAATAGCACCGGCATATGTCATGAAATTCGTTCAGAAGTAGAACCTAATTTTTAACAATAGATTTTAACAATTGTGATTTAATATAAGAATATAAATATCACATTGTTAAATTATATAAATAGTACAAAATGAAAAAAAGATATAATAAACTATTTTAACTGTGCTGACTGTTTGACTGACTGGGTTGTTGCTTTGGAAGTAGTGGAGTGAAGCTTAACTGAACTTTACACAATGATGAGAAGCTCAGATAATTATAAAAAGCTAAATTCTCACTTAAGTGGGTCAGACACCCAGAAACATCGGCAGCACTTCAGCAGGTAAAAACAGTGGAATGAAACATGCTGAAAATATTGCCGAAAAAAACCATATTGTCCACCACAACGAGAGGACGTGACAGATCCGGATCTCACTGCCTTGTCTGAACGGGGAAAGATGAAGCTACACGTATAGGTAGAGCAGTGACCCGCAGATGCTGCAGATCTGCAGAGAAACGTGAACAGGAAACGGGATCACATGGCCGCTTTGGTCTCTCACCCCCAGACAGATGTCCGTTTACCCAGTACTCTGTGGAAAGACGCAAACGCCGCTCACATCTCCACTCACCTTAACTGTATTAGACATTTCAACCCCCAGGAAAAATATATCGTCTGTCCACTCTATCTATTCCTCTCGTAATCTTATAAACGTCCATCCAGTCTCACCCCAGCCTGCGCCGCTCTGGAGAAAACAACACAAGTTTGTCCAGCCTCTCGTTATAGCTCCTGCTCTCTAATCCAGGCAGTGTCCTGGTAAACCTCTTCTGTGCCCTCTCCAAAGCCCCGACATCCTCCCGAGAATGGGGGCGACCAGAACTATATGAAACACTCCAGATGTGGGCTAACTAGTTTTATAAAATTGTGTTACAAACTGTAGCGTTTTAGAAACAAACCAGCAGCAATAGAGTTCACACTGGAGTCTGGTTTTGATGTTAAAACCATTATCTTTAGTAGTATCGACTGATAATATAGTAACTTAACGAAATAAAGGAAAGTTACCAGTGTTATGTGTATATATGTGTAAATATAACTCCCAGACTATCGAGCGTGAGGGAACAATGCTCAGAGTCTTGAGATGGTAAAGTAGGAAAGTTCAGTAACACACAGAATAAATGATGGGAGAGAGATATTTGTAATCCAGGGTGAAACGTAGAGAAAAGGCCGTTACCTCAAAACAACCACCGTCGAAGTTCTTATCCGCTGAATCCGTCCACCGACGAGTTATCAGCGAAAGTGACCTGTCACAGGAATACCGTCTTCCAGGGGTTACCACACAACATTCCCAGGCAAGGGTTAACACAAGATATTCCAAAACCCACTCCTATGGATTATACGAAGTGACAGCCACACACATTCGTTGTGGTTCCGTGTACCGATGATCAACCCACTCCTGTGGGCATAGGAGAGTTCCAAGCCTCAGCTGCGACTAACTGAAGCGATCAGCTTTTCCAGTCTCCCTCTCTCCCTCTCCCTCTCCCCCTCCCTCTCCTCTCTCTCTCCCCCTCTCTCTCTCTTCTGGTTCAGTCCACAGTCAGCGCTGTCAGCCTGTGACTGACGTCATAGCCCCGCCTCCTCACGCCGGCGCTCTTAAAGAAACAGTCACAGTACGACCGCAGGCTCGTAACAGCCGCAACACAACTTCCCGACTTTTGAACTCAATGCTTCAACTAATAAAGACAACCACGCCATTTGCCTTCTTAACCACCCGATCAATCTGTGCAGACTCTTTCAGGGAGCGATGAACTTGGAGTCTAAGATCCCTCTGATCATCAACACTGTTCAGGGTTTTACATTTAACAGTGTACTGTCGCATACATTCGACCTACCGAGCTGCCAAGATGATCATCACTAATCAAATCTCACTGAGATTTCTCAGGTCCTGTTGAATTTATTGCCAAGTGCACAAGTACGGGAAGGTACAGGTACAGAGAAATGCTGACTTGTGGCAGCATCACAGGCAAGTACATTCAGATAACACGCGGAACACAAATTATACGATTCTCTTATACGATTCAATTATACGATTATACGATCATCGACAATGTTCAATGTTTTGCGTTTAACAGTGTACTGTCGCATACATTTGCGAGCTGCCAAGATGATCATCACTAATCAAATCTCACTGAGATTTCTCAGATCCTGTTGAATTTATTGCCAAGTGCACAAGTACGGGAAGGTACTGATACAGAGAAACACTGTCTTGTGGCATCACAGGCAAGTACATTCAGATAACACACGGAACACAAATTATACGATTCTCTGTCAGTAACAGTTTATAAATATGTTTTATGTCATTAACGATATTTAAAATACATTGTGTCATGATCAATACTAAAATGTGCATTTGTGTCAATAACAGACTTGGAAATGTTGAATTTGGTCCCTGTCTCCATTCCTCTTGTAATCCACAACCAGCTCCTGTGTTTTTGTCACAATGAGAGAGAGGTTGTTTTCTTGACACCACTGTGTCGGGGTGATGACTTCTTCTCTGTCGGCTGCCTCGTTATTATTTGGGATTCGGTCGATCAATGTTCTGTGGTCAGCAAATCTAATTAGCAGATTGGAACCCGCCACTGCAGACCCACAGTGCACTATGTACTGATTGCAAAGCTACGAAATTGCATGTGAATAGCCTCCCCTCCCCCAACTCCACTCTTTCTGCGTCACCAGCAGACTGGGGCATCACACATCTCGCTGCCTCCGCCAGGATATTAAACTGTGAACAACTGTGGTCAGGGACTGCTCTGTGGGGTACTCCAAACGCTACCTCCTTCCAGTCTGAAAACGATCCACTCATCCAGACACACACTACCGGCAGTTTATCATCTCCAACGAAAAAGCCTAATCACCTATTCCCGATGTTCAATACCATAGCTGTCTCTGAGTTTACCACCGTCAAATGCCGGGAGGGACATAATAATCAGGAAGTCTCTAGTCACAGCCGTGTAAATAAAATGTGATCTCAGTGGGTGTGTGGCGCATGCTCAGAATGCGAAGGAGACAGACAGACTGAGCCAAGTCACAGACCGATGAAGGGGAGGAATGATCCATTTTGATACAGAGAGGGAAGCAGAGAGTTTGATGTTGTACCTGATGCCGGAACTGTGGCCAGTTAGAAGTCTTTTTCCTCCAACTTGTTTTGAACTGTGAAAATGTTTTATTTATACGAAGGCACCATGGACGCTAAAGTTATTTGAGTTGAAATGTTGTCCTTCACCCACTGACGTGCTTTGTAAACTTTTAACAGTGTAGAAAAGGCAAAGGATTTGTGTATGGGAATTTCAAACACAACAGCACGATAGTTCCGCTGTATCTGTCAGTTCACCAGCGCTTGAATGCCGCCGATCCTTGAATGTGGAGGCGGAGATGCTGGAGAAGACAGCGCCCCATTCGCGACAAGGAGAGCCCGAACACGTGACCATGTCCGTGATCTGATTGGATACATCGCCATGACGTTCCGAGCACTGTGACGTCAATCACTGGCTCTCATTTTGGAAGGGATTCAGTTGGCCATCACAGATACACCAACAGCTTCGCTCTGGGAAGCGGCCGTTCACCTGCTCCGTGTGTGCGAAGAGACTCATTCAGTTAACCCACCTTGTGACGCTCCGGTGTGTTTACAATAAAAAGAGGCCACATTTCTGTCCGGAGTGAGCAAAGAGTTTCACTCAATCATCCCAGCTGCTGCAACACCAGCAACTTCACATCAGGGAGGAAGTTCAAATCAGCTCCGTGTTAAATGTTTAACCATCACGGTGACTGAAGACAGCTGCAGGTTCATGAGGGACTGTTACTGTCAGATTCTGCAGTTCTTGCGGCTGCTCATCGCACCCAGGACTGAACCCTGGTCACTGAGCATTGGAGGAGTCTGTTCTGCTGATGTTAGCCTTAAACTAGACTGATGTTTAATATTGTGGATCTGTGAAAGATAAATCAGTTCTGTATCAAATCCCGCGTCTCAGGTACTTACTCTCTCTACCACACTCACACTGTATACTAGGGAGGCCACTCGGCCCATCTGGTCCCTGCCCAAGTTTCATTTCCATATCAGTATATGCCGTTCCCCTTTCACTCTCCCTGAGATTACAGGTTGCAACTAGTCACCACTCTGTGGGATAGGAGATTTCCCTTGAATTTCATAAAATCACAGAATCTATAACATATTACCGATGCTTTGGCCCAGAATGTTGTGCCGACCATGTAATTTACTCCAGAAACAGCCTAGAATTACCCTACCGCATAGCCACCTATTTTCCTAAGCTCCATGTACCTATCTAAAAGTCTCTTAAAAGTTCCTATTGTATCCGCCTCTACCACCGTCGCTGGCAGTGCATTCCACACACACACCACTGCTTAAAAAAATTAGCTCTGACATCTCCTCTGTACCTACTTCCAAGCAGCATAAATCTATGCCCCCTCGTGTTTCAGCCTGGGAAAAAGCCTCTGACTATCACACGACCAATGCCTCTCATCATCTTATCCACCTGCATGAATTCCCTGCATGATTGTCTCCGGGCTGAACAAGACGATGAGCTCACTGTGGTTGT
The DNA here is from genome assembly GCF_030144855.1 of Hypanus sabinus. Classification (NCBI taxonomy): domain Eukaryota; kingdom Metazoa; phylum Chordata; class Chondrichthyes; order Myliobatiformes; family Dasyatidae; genus Hypanus; species Hypanus sabinus. Next base: position 384,844 of record NW_026781265.1, on the reverse strand, counting down.
GACGTTGTTCAGGGCTCCGGACGAAGTTGGTTAAACTCCTTCTTCGCCGCTCTTTTCAACGTTTTGGGTCATTTTCACCAATTTTAAAGGACTGTGCCTCAGACAGCTGGGTTGTTGCAATTGTTACGTACCAGCAGCAATAGATCACTAATGGAGTCTGGTTCGATGTGAAAACCACTATCTTTATTAGTATCTACTCCAAATATAAAAGATTAAACGAAATGAACAGAAGTTAACAGTGTAATGCGTATATATAGCTCCCAAACTATCAAGCTTGGGAAACAATGCTTAATGTCTCCAGATGGTAACGTGGAAAAGTTTAGTAATCCACGGAATAAGTGAGTGAAAGGAGAGATTTGTAAATCCACACGATCATGTAGAGAGAAGGCAATTACGAAGAATTCCACACACATTCCACGCTGGGTAAACAAAATAACAGTCGCCGATGATCTTATCCGTCGATTAGTTCCGAATTCCACTTAGAAATATCACCAGGTGACAGTGACAGGAATATCGTTTCCAAGTGGTTACCACAGAACACTCGGATTCCAGGTAAGGGCCAACAAAAGAGATACCACAGGATACTCCAGCAAATCCACACATATGGATGATACGAAGTGACAGTCACACATCCGTTGTGCACTGCGTGCCGATAATCCACCCGATCTTCTGGGCGTGGAAGAGCTCCAACCTTAGAAGTGGCAAGCTGAAGTTCCAACAGCTTGTGCCTGTGTGTGCTGTCTCGTCCTCTCTCTCTCTCTCTCTCTCTCTCTCTCTCTCTCCTGCTCTCCTCTCTCTCTCTCTCCTCTCTCTCCTGTCTCTCCTCTCTCTCTCTCGCTCTCTCTCTCTCTCTCTCTCTCGCTCTCTCTCTCTCTCTCTCTGTCTCTCTCTCTCTCTCTCTCTCTGTCTCTCTGTCTCTCTCTCTCTCCTCTCTCTCTCTCTCTCTCTCTCTCTCTCTCTCTCTCTCTCTCTCTCTCTCTCTCTCTCTCTCTCTCCTGTCTCTCTCTCTCTCTCTCTCTCTCTCTCTCTCTCTCTCTCTCTCTCCTCTTCTCTCTCTCTCTCTTCTCTCTGTCTCTCTCTCTCTCTCGTCTCTCTGTCTCTCTCTCTCTCTCCTCTCTCCTCTCTCTCTCTCTCTCTCTCTCTCTCTCTCCTGTCTCTCCTCTCTCTCTCTCTCTCTCTCTCTCTCTCACTCTCTCTCTCTCTCTCTGTCTCTCTCTCTCTCTCTCTCTCTGTCTCTCTGTCTCCCTGTCTCTCTCTCTCTCTCTCGCTGCCGCAGTGTGTGACTGACGTTACAGTCCGCCTCACTCAGGCACTTAAAGCGACATTCACAGTGAACGAATCTGCGGTCTCGCAACACAATGCTCCACTAAATTCTGACAGCAGACTAGCGAGTGAAACTTCGAGTCAGAAACCAAAGTGTTGCCAGCCTGAGTCAGGGCTTTGGGGCTCCAGAGAGAGATGGGGTCTAGAGTTTAAGAGGAGGAGGAATCAAACCAGCAGGATGTGGCTACAAAAGAAAGATCAGAAACATTTGGAAACTGGTTGACCTAAAGAAATGTGGTTAATTTCTGCAAAACTCTGGTGGAAATCAACAGATCCGGAAGCAAATGTGGAGATAGGCCGCGCCGCTTCTGCACGCTTAGGCTGTGTACTACGCTGCTTAGTTGCTGCTTGAACTACAGAGTTCCTCCAGCATTGTGTGTGTGTGCGCCGCTGTATTCCCAGCAACTGCAGAATCTCCTGTGTTTTATAACTGCATTTTTCTTTGGCATATGATACACTTTGATATTGAGAATATTGTTTATGGGAGCCGCTTTCTGCGTTAAAACAGCTGCAGAATTTTCTATACACACACGAAAAAAATGAGGTATGTATATTGAAACAGTGCCTGCAGAAATCTTTAATGGCAGTATGATTACCCATAAGGCAGTGCATTTAAAATTTCGCTTTCTCTGAAGCACCGAACAAATGCGCAAGCGTCAGGGTTGACGACGTCCCCAAGTATCACGCATGCGCACAGTGCACAGAAGGCCTTGCAAATACCGAGTGCAGGTAAGAGCGATCCTCTACGTTTTTAAATAAACAGCGACTGAGGACGATTCCTGTGAAATCCGGACACCGTTACCCGCAATCCCGGGACAGTCCTGCTCAATCTCCTCTCTCTCAGCCCCACGATCCGTACACGGGCCCCGGGGAGCTTCCGGCTGATGAGGGAATGGGAACCGATGGATCTCTCAGACAGAGTTGAGCTCCAGCTATCTAAATGCAAGGATCAGGAACTCGGAGAAAAATCTTTTACATCACCAGTTGAGAAAATCAGCTTTGTTCTTTCCTCAATCACAAACAAGAGAACATCTGCAGATGCTGGATTGCATCTGGATTGCTGGCAACATAAATTGCTGGATGAACTCAGCTTTAGTACACTTTTCCATAGATGCTGCCCGGCCTGCTGAGTTCCTCCAGCATTTTGTATGTGTTCTTGTTGTGGACTTTTCTACCGGTGAGAATATGTTTTGTCCCATTCTCTTTGGATACATAATGATATCAAACACCTTTGTCCTGGGCAACAAGTAACTTTCACATCACAAATGTGCCGGACTCCAATGAGACAGACTACTGCCCTTCCCTTCATATTCATTGGCTTTACCATCACTGTAAGTCACATGGGGGAGACTTCAGGGAAAATATTTATGTAGAATACAGAAACTGGTGATACCTGTGTGCATTGTTGGTGATGAAAAATTGCTGGAGAATTTGCAAGGTGGAAGAAGTGGAGTTATATTTGGAAATCTGACTTTTTAAACATAATTTAGCAAGCAAACCACATATGGACAGTATGCAAAAGTTTTGTTGAGAAAATCCTTCATTTCCGGTTACAAGCCTGCTACATAGGTTGTGTGAGAGTGCAGATGAACTAGACTGGACCCAGAGGAGATCAAAGTTCCTATTGACAGTGATTTGCTAGCTCATAAGATGAATACCTCTCTGTATAAAACTCACTGTGCACATATTGTCACTGGCAACAAAATGCACAGTACAAGATTTATGTGCACACTGGTTATTCCAAATTAGAGGAGATATTAGAGGGAAGGAGGGGAGACATCCAGTGTCCCTGATGCCTTCACAGACAAGATGTGCATCCAGCTGCAGCTTGTAACCCTGCACTTTAAGGTGTTGGAACTTAAGGTAGATGAATTCCACATCATCCGGCAGTTGGATGTGGTGATGGATGTGACATGAAGTGAGGTGAGTTGCACCTAAGGTGCAGGGCACAGGAAACTGTGTGAGAGTCAGGAAGGGGAATGTGGTTAAATGGTCATCATTGAATAATCTTATGGCCATCCCCCACAACAACAGGTAGACCACTTTAGAAAGTGTTGTGGGGAGAATTAACTGGCAGAGGAAAATCAAAGGGGTGATAGGGGATTCGTTAGTTAGGGGGACAGAACAAAAGGCGACTAATATTTTAGGCTTGCTAGATGTAGCGTGGTGTGGGGGGGGGGGGGGCAATATGATTAAAATAAGTTGTAGGGGGAATGAGAGCCAGAATGACAGAACAGATAGTGGAGAGGGTGAATCGAATTGAATTGACTTTATTACATAAATACTTCATAAACATGAGAGGGAGAAAACTACATTACATCTCCTTCTAAATCTGCAATGTGTAATTTATAGTAATTTATAATGGATAGTTTGTACATAGGACAGTCAATATAACATCGAAATGCAATTGTATCTGCATGAATTAATCAGTTTGATGACCTGGTGGAAGTTGACGTCCCTGGGCCTGTTGGTCCTTTTGCTGTGATACCGTTTCCTGGATGGTAGCAGCACGAACAGTTTGTGGTTGTGGTGAATTTGGCTCCCAATATCCTTTGGGCCCTTTTTACACACGTGTCTGTGTAAATGTATTGAATGGCAGAAAGTTCAGAACTACGGATGCGCTGGGCTGTCCACACCACTCTCTGCAGGTTCCTGTGATTAAGGGAAGTACAGTTCCCATACCAGGCAGTGATGCAGCCAGTCAGGGTGCTCTCAATTGTTTCCCTGTAGAAAATTCCTAGGATTTCGCCCCATCCCGAACTTCTTCAGCCATCTGAGGTGGAAGAGGTGCTGCTGTGCTCTTTTCACAACACAGCCGGTATGTACAGACAATCTGAGATGCCTGGTGATGTTTATGCTGAGGAACTTAAAGCTGTTCACCTTCTCAACCCCAGATCCAATGATGTCAGTATCAACCGCAGATCCAATGATATCAGCCTGTCTCCATTCCTCCTGTCGTCCACAATCAGCTCCTTTGTTTTGGTGACAGTGCGGGAGAGTTTGTTTTCTTGACACCAGTCAGAATAATTGCTGGCAGAGTCAGCAATGAAATGGTTGAGCATGGTGCGATGAATGTGCTGAGCTGTGTATGTCACAATGCAAGAAGCCTCGTAAGAAAGCCAGATGAGCTCAGGACAGGGGATTGTGATATTGTAGCCATTATTGGGACTTGTTTACACCCAACAGTCTGAGGAATTTAGAGGAACAAATTTGTAGAGAGATCACAGACAATGCCAAGGAACAAAGGATAATTCAGTAAGTGATTTTAACTTTCCATATATTGACTGGGACTCCCATACTGTAAAAGGACTAGATGGAGTAAAGTTTGTCAAATGTGCCCTTAGTACGTAGAATTCCCGACGTAGAAGTGTGCAATAAGCTGTTAGGAAATGATCCAGGGCTGCTGACAGAATTTAGTAAACATCATACCATGAGATTCAAAGTAAAGATGGAAAAAGAGAGGTCTGGACCACGGGTTGAGATTCTAAATTGGAGAACGGTCAATTTTGATGGTATCAGAAAGGATCTGACAAGTGTGGTTTGGGACAGGCTGTTTCCTGGCAACGGAGTATTTGTAAGTGGGAGGCCTTCAGAAGTGAAATTTTGAGGATATAGAGCTTGCATGTGCCAGCCAAAGTAAAAGTTGAAAGGTAACTGGTCCAGGGAACCTTGATTTTCAAGAGAAATTGAAGCCCCGGATATTTTGTTCCTCTAAAAGCCTCAGAATGTTGGGTGCTACTGAGATCCATTAATGACTACAAATCACAATTCCACGCACTGAGCTCATCTGACTTTTTTGTTGTCATCTTCTGTTAGGTTCTAAAAGCTTCCAAATAGTTTTTGCTCTTTTGTTTGCCCTCTGTTTGACTTTTATGTTGGCTCTGGCTTCTCATTCCAGCCACTGTTGTGTCCTCAATTTTTACAGTTCTTTGGGATATATTGATCACTCAGCTCTTGCTTGCATTTGCCCTATCTATACTCTCATGGTATTCTATACTTCTAACAAGTCGTCAGTCCAATGTATAATTTCTTAGTGTATGTTTGGAGCCTTTTTTAGGTGCATATGATGATGAGGGGCATTGATCGTGTGGATAACCAGAGGTTTTTTTCCCAGGGCTGAAATGGTTAACACGAGGGGGCATAGTTTTAAGGTGCTTGGAAATAGAAACCGAGGCAATGTCAGGGGTAAGGTTTTTTTTTTACACAGATAGTGGTCGGTGAGTGGAATGTATGCCAGCAGTGGTTGTCAAAGCAGATACAATAGGGTCTTTTAACAGCCTCTTGGATAGGTACATGGAGCATAGAAAAATAGAGGGCTGTGCGCTAGGGAAATTCTAGGCAGTTTCTAGAGTAGGTTACATGGTCGGCACAGGATTGTGGGCCAAAGAGCCTATAATGTGCTGTAGATATCTCTGTTCTATGTGAAGGAGCAAAGCAACTTTGGTTATTCGCCGATCCTCTATTACCACCCCCGTCACTAAAGATGACTTAATTATCTCTGCTAGGGCCCCTACAATTTCTGCTCTTGCCTCCCACATGGTCTGAGGGAGCTCCTTGCCATACCCTGGAGATTTATCCACCCTAATCTGCCTCAGGATGGGAACCACCTCCTCTACTTTAGTGTGTACAGGGTCCACGATGTTAATGCGGCTTTTCCACACTTCCATTGACTTTGTATCCCATTTGCTGAGTAAACAGAGATGAAAGAAAATGAGGATCTCCCTCTCTGCTTTGTTTCCACACATGGATTGCCACACTGGTCTTCCAGAGGACCAACTTTCTCCCTTGCAATACTTTTGCTCTTAATCTATCGCTAGAATCCCTTAGGATTATCCTTCATCTTTTCTGTGAGGGCAACCTCAGAATCAGAATCAGACTTTAATCGCCAAGTACCTGTACACACACAAGGAATTTACTTCCAGCAGATGTTGCCTCTCTGCTCATAACAATAATAATGATAAATATAAATGAAAATATAGATTATACATACAAGTAGTGCAATCCAAGTAATAGTTAGCCGACAGTTAGCTGGCAGTCAACTGTTCAGCAAAGTGACCGCAGTAAGGAAAAAACTTCTCCAGTGCTTATTAGTCTTAGTCCGGAGGGATCTGAGGTGCCTTCCAGACGGAAGCAGTTCAAACAGTCCGTGCGCAGGATGGAAGGAGTCCTTTATGATGTTCCCCACCCTCTTCTTCAACCTGGAAGAGTACAGGTCCACAATAGAGGGCAGGGAGGCTCCAATGATGCGCTCGGCATCTTCCTTTAGCCATCCTGATTTATTTCTTATAGCACAGAACACTAGAGGGGAATTCTAGGCAGATTCTAGAGAAAGTTACATGGCTGTCACAACATCTTAGGCTGAATGGCCTGGAATATGCTGTAGATTTCTATGTTGAACAGCCAATTAACTTCTCTTCCTTAACCTGTGCAGGGTCCATGATTTTAATGCGGCTTTTCCACACTCCCATAGAATCTTTGTCCATCTCCTGAGTAAATAGAGATGAAAGATTATTTAAGATCTCCCCCATCTGCTTTGGTTCCACACGTGGATTGCCATTCTGGTCTTCCAGAGGACCAACTTTGTGTCTTGAAATCCTTTTGCTCTTAATCTATCTCTAGAATCGCTGAGGATTATCCTTCATCTTTTCTATGACGGCAACCTCATGCCTTCTTTTAGCCATCCTGATTTATCTCTTATGTGTTCTCTTGCATTTCTTATACTCCATAAGAAGCTGCCTGTCGATCCGTGTTATGCAATTCCATTTTGTGCTTCACCAGGGTCTCAATATCTCTTGCAAACCAAAGTTCCCTACATTTTCTATCTTTACCTTTTATTCTGGCAAGGAGATACCCGCTTTGTACTTTCAAAATTTTGCTTTGAAGGCCTCTCATTTACCAGGCACACCTTTGCCATAAGGCAGCCTGTCCCAATCCACAGTTGCCAGATTCTAGTGTTGATTCCGGGTGTTGATCATGTCCTGAACACATCTGCTTTTCCTACGCTGCTCCTTGTATTGAAATATACAGGGCTCAGCATATTCACTGCACCATGCTCAACGCTTTCATTCCTGACTTTGAGGACTGAACAACATCTGTCTCCACAACCTCTCCACTACCTGTTCTGTTATTCAGGCTCCCATTCCCCCTGCAACTTTGGTTTAACCCTCCTTACCCCCACCTCCCACCATGCAGATCTATCACCCCTTTGGCTTTCCTCTCCCAGATCAATAAAAAGGAGGTGCATACCAGGTACAGGCAGATAGGAACAAATGGGGTACTTATGAAATACAGGAAATTCAAGTGAACACATATGGAAGAAATAAAAGAAGGCATGAGGTTGCCCCAGCAGACAAGGTGAAGGAGAATCCTCAGGGATTCTGCAGATATGTTAAGAGCAAAAAGATTGCAAGGGAAAAAAATTAATCCTCTGCAGGATCAGAATGATAATCCATATGAGGAGACAAAATCGATGTGGGAGATTTATTTTGCATCCGTATTGACTCAGGAGATGGACACAGAGTCTGTAGAAGTGAGGCAAAGCAGCATCAACTTCATGGACCCTGTACAGATTACAGAGGTGGAGGGTTTTGCTGTCTTCAGGTAAATTAGTGTGGATCAATCCCCAGGGCCTGATAAGTTGTTCCCTTGGATCCTGCGGAGGACAAGTGCTAAAACTGTACGGGCACAAGCACAGATATTTAAATAATCTTAAGTGGCAGGTGAGGTACTGGAGGATCGGAGGACAGTCGATATTGTTCTGCTGTTCAAGGAAGGCTCTAAAAATAAACTGAGAAATTGTACATTGGTGAGCTTGACATCAGTAGTGGGAAAGGTCTTGGAATGTTATGTGCAGGAACACGATATATAAGTATTTGGATAGATGTGGACTGATTAAGGATAGACAGCATGGCTTTGTGCATAATAGGTCATGTCTAACCAATCTTACAGAGTCTCTCGAGGAAGTTATCAGGAAAGTGGGTGAAGGCAAGGCAGTGGATGTTGTCTAAATGGACTTTAGCAGGGCACTTGACAAAGTCTCATATGGGAGTTTGGTCAAGAAGGTTCAGTCACTTAGCATTCAAGATGAGATAGCAAATTGAATGAGACACCGTCTTTGGGAGAGGCCAGAGTGTGATAGCAGATGGTTGCCTCTCTGACTGGAACCTGCAACTAGTGGTTGCCACAGGGATCAGTGCTGGATCTGATGTTGTTTGTCATCTATATCAGTAATCTGGATGATAGTGTGGTTAACTGGATCATCAGATTTGTGGATGACACCAAGATTGGTGGTGTAGTGGACAGTGAGGAAGACTATCATGGCTTGCAGTGTGATCTGGACCAGCTGAGAAAATGGTTTGAAAAAGGGAAAATGGAATTTAATGCAGACCAGTGTGAGTTATTGCACTTTGGTATGACCTACCAAGGGAGGTCTTTCACAGTTACTGGCTGGGCACGGAGGAGTGTTGTAGAAGAAAGGGACCTGGGAGTACAGGTCCTTAATTAACTGAAATTGGTATCACAGTCAGATAGAGACGGAAAAAAAGATTTCAGCCCAATGGCCTTCATGAACCAAAGTACTGACAACAATAGATGGATTTTATGTTCACTTGTAGAAGACATTGGTGAGGCCTAATTTAGAGTATTGTGTGTAGTTTTGGTCACCTGCCTACAGGAAAGCTGTAAAAGAGGTTCAGAGAGTTCAGAGAAAATTCACAAGGATGTTGCCAGGTCTGGAGGTCTTGGGTTATAAGGAAAGATTGAACAGGTCCAGACTTTATTCCTTGGAATGTAGAAGATTGAGGTGAGATTTGATTGTGATAGAGGGGCATAGATAGAGTAAATGCAAGCTGGCTTTCTCCACTGAGATTGGGTGGGACTACAACCAGAGGCCATGGGTTCAGGGTGAAAGGTGAAATGTTATGTGGAACATGAGGGAAACGTCTTCACACAGACAGTCATCTGGGTGTGGAATGAGCAGCCAGCATGACTGGTGCATGCGAGATCGATTTCAACATTTAAGAGGTTTGTGTAGGTACCTGGATGGTAAGGGTATGGGAGTGGGCAATTTAAATAGTTTGGCATAAACTAGATGGCCCAATGTGCCTGTTTCTGTGTTGTAATTTTCTATGACTGTGACAAGAACCTGAAATAATACAAAAATTCACTCTAAATCCTTTTTAACAGACGTGCAGACCAACCGTTCATCTCAGCAGGAATTTTTTATGTGGTGTTAAAACTGTGGCATGTTAAGTTAATAATACATAAAAGAAAATCCCAGTTGCACGTCAAGAAAGACTATTTGTGTGAGACTGTTTCAGTTACTGTGGGGCCAGGCACCCATGCAGCTCAGCAGGAGGAGGGAATAATACCAATGGAGAGAGTCAAACTGAGCGTAGGTTCAAATTGGAGATGGCCAAAAGCCCCATTCTTATAGAGACAGGAAGAGCATCAGAGAATTGATGGTCATTCCAGATACCAGCACTCTGCCCAGTCAGGAGATGATATCTCTGTCCAGCTTGTTTTGAACCTCACTGTAACAGTGTGATACCAGATCAAACCTTGGCAACTCAAGTAATCTCATCTGAAATGTTGTCCTACACCCATTGATGGATTTTGCAAATCTTTTTACAGGTTAAATACAAGAAGGAATTTGTCTCCAGGAAGCTCAAACATGACATGCCAGTTTTGCTCTCTCTGTCTAGATATTTAAGAAGTGGAGCAAGGGATCCAATCGACCATTCTTCATGCTCAGACAGTGGGGACAGATTCACTCGGTTAACTGACCAACTGGCATGTCCATCATTTTACACAGGAGAAAGGCCATTCACCTTCTCAGACAGTGGGAATGGATTCACTCGGTCATTTCAACTGAAGGTACATTAGCAAGTTCACACTGGGCAAGGCCATTCACCTGTTCTGTGGGTGAGAAAGGATTCACTCAGTTTTCCCACCTGTGGACACACCAGTCAGTTCACACCAGGCAGAAGCTGGTCATCTGCTGAATTTCTGGGAAAGGATTCACTCAGTCATCTGACTTAATGGCTCACCAGGGAGTTCACATCAGGGAGCGGCCATTCACTTGCTCAGTCTGTGGGAAGAGATTCATTAAATCATCCCACCTGCTGAGTCATCAGCGAGTTCACACTGGGGAGAAGCCGTTCACCTGCTCAGAATGTGGGAAGAGATTCTCTGAGTTATCCAACCTACAGAATCATCAGCGAGTTCACACTGGGGAGAAGCCATTCACCTGCTCAGAATGTGGGAAGGGATTCACTCAGTCATCCCACCTGCAGAGACACCAGCGAGTTCATACTGGGGAGAAGCCGTTCACCTGCTCAGACTGTGGGAAGAGCTTCACTCACTTATGCAACCTACAGAATCATCAGCCAGTTCACACTGGGGAGAGGCCATTCACCTGCTCAGAATGTGGGAAGGGATTTACTCAGTCATCCAGCCTACTGAGTCATCAGCGAGTTCACACAGGGGAGAGGCCCTTCACCTGCTCAGAATGTGGGAAGGGATTCACTCAGTCATCCCATCTGAAGGTTCATCAGCGAGTTCACACTGGGGAGAAGCCATTCATCTGCTCAGTCTGTGGAAAGGGATTCACTGATTCATCCACCCGGCAGAAACATCAGCGAGTTCACACTGGGGAGAAGTCGTTCACCTGCTCAGAATGTGGGAAGGGATTCACGGATTCATCCTGCCTACTGGTACATCAGCGAGTTCACACTAGGGAGAAGCCGTTCACCTGCTCAGAATGTGGGAAGGGATTCACTCAGTCATCCCACCTGCAGAGACATCAGCGAGTTCACACTGGGGAGAAGCCATTCAAATGCTCAGAATGTGGGAAGAGATTCACTCAATCTTCCACCCTACAGGCACACCAGCGAATTCACACTGGGGAGAAGCCATTCACTTGCTCAGTCTGTGGGAAACAATTCACTCTGTCATTCCAACTACTGAAACACCAGCGAGTTCACACAGGGGAACGGCCGTTCGCCTGCTCAAAATGTGGGAAGAGATTCCCTGGATCATCCAACCTACAGAGACATCAGCAAGTTCACACTGGGGAGAAGCCGTTCACTTGCTCAGTCTGTGGGAAGGGATTCACTCAGTCGTCCCAACTACTGGCTCACCAGTCAATTCACAATGGGGAGTGGCCATAGTTATGAATCCCTGGGTTTCGTTTGCTGTGGGCTGTCATTTTAAGAGAGAGCGAGAGAGATTAAGAAGGTGAATCAGTCTGACTTGCAGCTTGTTTACATTGCTCGCAGCTTGTTTCCTTTTAACCAAGGACACAGACAATCAGAGTCAGACGGAGACGAAGGAGGAAAAATGGAAGGATCGAAACCAGGGAACTAGAGGCCAAGGGTCACTGTTTGGAACTTTCCTATGCCCACAAGGGTGGGTTAATTATCGATTCACCATACATCGTATGTGTAGTTGTCACCGCGTTTGATCCATAGGAGTGGATCTGATTTGGGGTGTCCTATGAAGACCACAGATGTGTTAACCCTTCCCTGGGTGTGGTGTGGTAATTCACTTGAAGACGATACCGCTTGTGACAAGTCACTTTCGGTGATAAATCTTATGAGGGTTTGGAATGACGACAAATAAAATCGACAGCGACTGTTGTGTGGTTTTACCACCATGGAACCTGTGGAATTCAACATAATTGCCTTCTCTCAACATTTACCCTGGATTACAAATATCTCTCTCATCACCTGAACTTTCATACTTTGCTATCTCAAGAATCCAAGCCTTGTTTCTCCAGAGCTCAATAGTTTGGGAGTTTTATTTAAACACATATATACACATAACATTATTAACTTTTGTTTATCTTGCATAAGTTACTATATTACAAGTAGATTCTAATAAAGATAGTTTTAACATTAAAAACAGACTCCAGGTATAGTCTATTGCTGCTGGTTCGTTTCTAAAACATTATGATTCGTAACAAAATTGGGGCCTGCATCCAGTATATGAACAGATTTGGGGGCGTATTCATTAATTATCAATTTCATCCCTTTTCATTTATTTGTGTGTGGAAAATCAGCAGCAATGGATGCCGATAGCTGTCTGGAAGCACCAACCTCTGAGGCATTAGAGGATGCCAGAAAGATTGAGTTGTTGAGCCTTGCTAGAAGGTTAAAACTTGCTGAGGTGAAATTGACAATGAGGAGGGCACAGATGCAGAGGGTAATAGCTGAACATTATGAATTTGAGGGTGTGTTTAAAGTGGAGGAGTTGGAGGTGTTTCCTGAAAGTAAACCTAGTGAGCTTGAGCTCCAGTACAAGTGAGAAAAATTAAACTGGAGGCTGCGGAAAGGCAGAGGCAGTTTGAGGCTAGAGAAAAAACAGAGAAGAGGCAGAAAAATAGAGGGAGGAAACAGAAAGACAGAGGCTGTTTGAGCTGGAAAAGATAAAGAGGTTGCAGCAAAGGAGTCCAGCGTTTTTCTATGGTGATAAATTTGAGGCCAGTTGGGAAGTTAAATTGGTCCCTCCATTTGCCGAGGCAGAGATTGATAAATACTTTCAGCATTTTGAGAAGGTTGCTCAGAGTTTAAAGTGGCCAGAAGGGGTTTGGCTTATTCTCTTACAAAGTGTAATTCAGGGGAAGGCTCAGCAAGCCTATTCTGCTTTGACAGTTGATGAAGCAGCTGATTATGACATAGTGAAACAGGCTGTGCTCAAAGCTACGAGTTTGTCCCAGAATCATACAGGCAAAAGTTTAGAAATTTGAGGAAATCCGTGAACCAGACTTTTATGGAATTTGCTTATGAGAAGATAGTGTGTTTTGACCGCTGGTGCACATATAAAAATGTGAATGATGATTTTAACAGCTTGAAAGAGTTGGCTTTAATTGAAGAATTCAAAAGGTGCGTCCCTGATGACATAAAGACATATTTAGATAGAAAGGATGCTGCCACTTTGCAGGAGTCTGGGAAACAGTTGAAGGAGAAATATTCTGGTCTTACTTGTTACTATTGTAAGAAAGCTGGACATGTGATGGCTGATTGTTCTGTCCTGAAGATGAAAAAGGAAAAGGAGGCAGTCCCAAATGCCCGTGGTCAGTATGTTGAAGCACCTATAAATCCGTAGGGTCCTGAACATTCTATTGAGGCTCATTTGAGGTCTGAGAGGTCTGACCAAGTTAAGAAGGGATTAGATCATTTTATGTCAGATGGGTTTATATTAGTAAAGGAAGGGTCAACCCCGGTAACAGTGAACATTTTTTGAGTTACTGGGGCTTCTCAGTCACTTATATCAGACAGTGTTCTAAAGTTTGGTGATGATTCTAACACTGGTGAGGTAAATCTTATTAAAGTCATTGGCGGCGACATGGTTTCCGTGCCATTGCACAAGGTAACTTTACTGTCAGGGTTGGTTTCAGGACCTGTTAAGATCAGATTATGCTCCAGTTTACCGGTGGAAGATATTAGTTTGCTGTTAGGGAATGACCTGGCAGATTGTAAAGTTGTTCCTGCAGTGCAGTTGACAACTAACCCAACCACTGACGACCCACAGATGGATTTTAACATTTATCCTTCCTGCACAGGAACTCGAAGTATGGCTAAAATGTCTGCCGACGCAGACGAGCTAACAGCAGAACAGAACCGAGACCCTGAGATTGAAGCTTTAAAAGTAACAGCTCTCTCAGATGATGAGAATAAGAAAGTGCCAGTTGGATTTTATCTCAAGGATGGAGTGATAATGAGGAAGTGGAGGCCACCTGCTATACCAGCGAGTGAGGAATGGGCAATTGTTCACCAAGTTGTAGTTCCTAAAGTTTATAGGGCTGAAATTTTAACTTTGGCCCACAGTATACCCTTAGGTGGCCATTTTGGAGTGAATAAAACGGTAAACAGGATTACGAAATAATTCTACTGGCCTAATCTGTGGAAAGATGTTACGAGCTTTTGCAGAACCTGTCACACTTGTCAAGTTGTGGGTAAACCTAATCAGGTCACCCCAGTGCCCCACTGTGGTCTATACCTGCATTCGGTGAACCCTTTTCAAAATTTATAGTGGATTGTGTTGACCCATTGCCAAAGACTAAAGCTGGCCATCAATATCTGCTAACTATTATGTGTACTGCATCCGGATTCCCAGAGGCAATACCTCTCAGAAATGTTAAAGCTAAAACTGTGGTGAAGGCTCTTACCAAGTTTTCTACATTTTCTGGTTTGCCTAAAGAAATCCAGTCTGATCAAGGACGTGATTTTACATCTGGATTATTCCAGCAGGTAGTTTATCAGCAGGGAGCTGAACAAATTGCAACATCTGCATACCATCCAGAATCACAAGGGGCTTTAGAAAAATTTCATTCTACCCTCAAAACAATGATTATGACATTAAAATGTTGAAAATGGAAAAGACTGGGATGAAGGTATATATTTGTTTTTGTTTGCAGTAAGAGAGTCGGTACAGAGATCACTGGGCTTTAGTCCATTTGAACTTGTATTTGGTCAGAGAGTGAGGGGACCTTTGACCTTGTTAAAGGAACAGTGGATTGATGGGGATGTACATGTTAACTTGTTAGACTATGTTTTGAAGTTCAGAAATAAACTACATCAAGCCTGTAGTCTATTGAGACAAAAGCTAAAGATTTCTCAAAACAAAATGACGTGTTGGTTTGATAAGCGGGCTTGCAAAAGAAAATACCGGGTGGGGGATAAGGTGCTTACCTCCTCTCCAATGTTGACGAATCCACTTCAGGCGAAATTCAACAGACCGTATGAAATAGTCTCTCAAATTAATGATGTGAATTATGTTATTAAAACGCCCGACTGACATAAACTAACACAGTTGGTACACATAAATATGATAAAGCCTAATTTTGACAAGCAGGCACCGTCTGTGAGTGTTGTTGTCAAAACATATGAATCTGGTAACCCTGAGAATGAAACAATTGACTCATCTGAGACTTTTCACAAGCCAAACATTGTCCCAGTTAGGCTAATGAACTCGGTTTTTCTGGAAAACATTGATAACAAGTTGGCTCATCTGCAGCAAAAGCAACAACAGCTGAAAGAATTAATTCTGAAGTTTAAGGATTTATTTCCCGATGTTCCCAAGCAAACCGCGGTTGCAGTACATGACGTAGATATTGGTCAAGCCAAACCGATTAAACAACACCCATATTGCATGATATGTAAATTGGCTGAGCAAGTGTTGTAAGTGGGGATACAGATTCGATATGTCTCAGAAGCAAGGACTTTGGACAGAAAATGATTTTATTTACAGAAGGCAAACGTGGGAAAACGGCAACAGAAGCAACACGCACAATTTACGGCTGTCGTGGGGAAAGTCCGTTCGGCAATAAAGCACTCACGGACAATTACTAACGAACGTGGGAAAATCGCCTGGGAAAAAAGTGCACGCGCATAACACCCGCACACACAAGCGAAAATTCTATACGATATCCGCCAGCCCTTGACCCTGTGCAGGCACAGCTCTGTGTTATTAAAGAGAGTAATCAACGCTCCCAACCCTATTCAATGCACAGCTCACTGACAATTTCTCCAGCGCCGTTCCACGGTTCTCAGCCTGGAGTGAAGCAGGGTGGTCTCTCGGAGATGGCAAAGGGAAAGCACACGCGGCACCCTTTATAGTGCACAGGGATGGAGAGTCCAGCCCAGGTAATTTATAGAGCGGCCAAAGGCTCCGTGCCAGCAGAGTTAAGCAGATTACAAAGGCCAATTGCTCGAGGCCAAGTACAAGGCTAATTAAAGGGGCCAATGGTGAGGTGTGTATTTGGCAGGTGGTGTGCCTTGACCAGGTAGTGGGTAGGTTTGTCACGTGACAGTCACAACCCCTCCAATACAGTCTACCCCTCGGATCCACGCCACTCGCCAAGCATTACATGTAACAGAGTGAGAAGGAAAGTGCTATATCTTAATGGAAGTCTTACACTTAACTATTTCTAAGGTAAACGCTATATGTGACTGTCCAGAACTAAAGAAAGGCAGACGTGCTCGGAATGGTTTGGCAAGCAGAGCATAACATGCACACAGCGATGATAACGAGAGGTAAAACGTAGAGAGAAGGCAATCACGCCGAATTCCACGGTGGTAATTAATAAATATCAGTGGTGGAAGATCCTCCGCCGAGCCGTTCCAAAGCCACACACGAATTACCACCAGAGTGATCTGTCACAGGGATGCCGTCTTCAAGGAGTTACCACATCACTCACCCAGGCAGGGGGTAACTTCGAGTGGCCCCACAGGACATTCCCAGATCCACTCCTTTGGACTATACGGAGTGACAGCCACACATCCGAAGTGCACCGGATCGATGATCACCCCACCCTTGTGGGTGTAGCAGAGTTCCAAATCCCCAGCCTCGACAAGCTGGAACTGCTGCCTTTTCCAGGTTCGCTCCTCTCTCTCTCTCTTCTTCCGACTCCTGACCGCGACTGTCTGTGTCCTTGTTTTCAAGGTAAACAAGCTGCGAGTCGGTCAGTGAACAACATCATAGTCCTGCCTCACTGAAGCGCTCTGTTAAAATGACAGTCCACAGTGAACGAAACCTGCGGGTCCGTAACGGTGCATTGATGGGCGAGGAGGGGTTAAACCTTGATTGGCAGGTGACGTGCCTTCCGACCGGGCAGTGGGCAGTGATGTCACGTGACAGTCACGACCCCTCCGATACACTGGGTTAGGCAAAGTTCTCTCAAACCGTTCAGTCTCTGTGTAATCCCGACATAAAAACAATTAACCCTGTCTTTCTCTCCAGGCGACCAAGAATGCTCGGAGACGGCTTTCCTCCAGCAGCTGGTTCTCACAGCGCCAGTGCCTGGATCCCAGCTCAGAGTAGATGAGGAAGAATGTCCTTAACTCCTGGTGGAGTCATCGGGCGCCGTCATGACAAGCTTTTGTACCGATCTCTCTGGTGATTGCTCATGGCGTTTCTGTGCCATTCTCCAGTTTTATTTTTACAGGGTCGAGTTGCCAGCTCGACGCTCAACCCAGCACGGATGGAAAGCGTGCAAGGGAGCCGGCTGGCCTTGAACTAGTGACCCTTCGCTCCGGAGTCCGGCGCTGATGCCACGACGCCACCAGTCGGCCCCGCCTCGGAGTGCCGAGGGGCAAATTCCATCCACACAAGGTGATGGTTCGAAGACGGCATTTGCCACATTCAGGTTGCCATCGCGGGGGAGCTGTACGCTAGAGAGACATAGAGGCGGTCTATTCGGGAATCTCCCCCTCTAGACCTTCTGGAGAAGGCTCCAGAGTCAGGAAGTAGATACCGCCAGGCGTCCACCAAGTCAAAGGAGCCGACTAACTCCTTCAGCTTCTTTGCCGATGCTGTGTCGCGCTGGAGACTGCAGAGGTTCCCCACCTCGAAGGTACATTTGAAGGCCCCAACCCCAGGATCGATGGAGCTCAGTAGAGTGGACTGCTGACGGAATAGGGAATAGGTGCGTCAGCATCACCCCGCCCCTCAAGGCAGACACGTTGTTGAAATGCAGAGGTACAGCAGCCAGGCGCACGGCCAGATGGGGCAGGCGGCCGGGCTCGACATCTCCAGCTTTAACCATTTCCGGCTGGAAGGTCGAGGACAACAGGATCGTCACCCCGCTAGAGATGGAGCTGAGGAGGCTCATGTAGACCCCTCCTTGCCACTCCAGTAGCCAAGCGGACTCGACCCCCGGGATGGTATGGGTTCCCTACAGGAAATTCACCGCGTATCTCCCATCCCTGAAGACTGCGAAATTGTTTTCTCTGCGGAGAGAACCATTGCTACCATTGACATTTAGACCAGCTGCAGTGAGCTTCATGTTGGGAGTTTACTAGGCCTCAGCAACAATACCCTTCCCGGTGAGAGCGGAGGCGCCCTCAACCACACTATCCTGAGAAGAAGCACGAATGATCTTTGCTTTCCGGGCCCGAGTGGTGCCAACGCCACCCTGTGACCCACCGTCTCCCGAAGGAGCGAGGCTGCTTCCCACTGTGATGTCCCTCACCAGGTCATCCAGAAAGGATTTCAGCTGCCGTCTGTCATTTCCCCGATACAGCATTCCTCTTCCCCTTCCCCTTCCGTCCGAGGATGACACGCAGAGATTTCACCAGCCTCGGCATGCTAGACCAACGAAGCGAGGCTAGTTTAGGCCGGTGCTTTGCACCCACAGAGGTGAGAATGAACTCTCTGATTTGCTCTACAGGTATCAACAGGGATTTCTCAGCAGGGGTGAGGATGTCCATTGTCTCACTATCAAAGAAGTCTGCCTCCAACCCCTCACTGCAGACAGATTCCCCATCTTCCTCCTCGTGTGTTCTGGAAGGTAGCTGCACTTGTAACCCAGACTGCGCAGCGGGTACCTCACTCTAACCTTCCCGCTCCCCCGTCGCGTCAGTCTTATCCACAGTTACAACAATGGAGGGATAATCCCCAATAACTCCCTGCGAGCCATAATTTCATGGCGCCGGCCTGCAGAGTATATCACCCTCCCCAGGAGGCAGGTACGAGGTGGACTCCAGCAACGGAGGTCCTAGGGATCCACTGGCAGCCTGCTGAGAGTGAAAGAGCCTGGTCTCCTCTCTGTTTACATTATTCAATACCTTTGCTTACTACTAACTGCTAAGTTCTGGGTGCAGGGCTCCAGGACAGTGTGGAATGAGCTTTATCCTGTGGGTTGGAGTGGAGGGAGATTCTCTTAATATCTGACCCTGTGACAGTCTGATGAGACTCTGTGGAGGGAGCTCTATAAGACGGTCTGACTCTTTGAGCGTGTGATGAAACGGTGTGGAGCGTGCTTCACTCTGTGTCTGATCCGGGGAGTGGAGGTTGTTGCGATGTGGAAGGAGATTCCCTCCGTGTATAATCGGGGGACTGTGTGATGGGATGATGTGAAGGGAGCTACAGTCTCTGTCTGACCACGTGACTGTGTGATGTGACGTTGCAGAAGGAGGCTCGCTCTGTGTCTGACCCTGTAACTGTGTGATGTGACGTTGTGGAAGGAGGCTCGCTCTGTGCCTGACCCTGTGACTGTGTGATGTGACGTTGTGGAAGGAGGCTCGCTCTGTGTCTGACCCTGTGACTGTGTGATGTGACGTTGTGGATGGAGGCTCGCTCTGTGCCTGACCCTGTGACTGTGTGATGTGACGTTGTGGAAGGAGGCTCGCTCTGTGTCTGACCCTGTGACTGTGTGATGTGACGTTGTGGATGGAGGCTCGCTCTGTGTCAGACCCTGTGACTGTGTGATGTGACGTTGTAGAAGGAGGCTCGCTCTGTGTCAGACCCTGTGACTGTGTGATGTGACGTTGTGGAAGGAGGCTCGCTCTGTGTCTGACCCCGTGACTATGTGATGTGACGTTGTAGAAGGAGGCTCGCTCTGTGTCTGACCCCGTGACTGTGTGATGTGACGTTGTGGATGGAGGCTCGCTCTGTGTCTGACCCTGTGACTGTGTGATGTGACGTTGTGGATGGAGGCTCGCTCTGTGCCTGACCCTGTGACTGTGTGATGTGACGTTGTAGAAGGAGGCTCGCTCTGTGTCTGACCCTGTGACTGTGTGATGTGACGTTGTAGAAGGAGGCTCGCTCTGTATCTGACCCTGTGACTGTGTGATGTGACGTTGTGGAAGGAGGCTCGCTCTGTGTCTGACCCCGTGACTATGTGATGTGACGTTGTGGAAGGAGGTTCGCTGTGTGTCTGACCCTGTGACTATGTGATGTGACGTTGTGGAAGGAGGCTCGCTCTGTGTCTGACCCCGTGACTGTGTGATGTGACGTTGTGGAAGGAGGCTTGCTCTGTGTCTGACACAGGAATTTTGTAATGGTAGAGGCCGAAGTGATATATTCTCAATATCCGGCCATGGGAGTGGTTGGTGTGGAGGGAATTCTCTGTGTCTGTCCCCGTGAGTGTGTGATCCTGCAGTGTGGAGCGAGATTTACGCTGTGTCTGATCCTTGGAGTGGATGATGGGACGGGTTAAAGAGAGCTTCATTCTGTGTGTGATCCATGGGCTGTGTGTAGCGAATTCCACTCTGTGTCGAATCCTTGGAGTATGTGATGGGACGGGTTAAAGGGAGCTTCATGCTGTGTCTGATCCGTAGACTGTGTGATGTGATGATGCAGAGGGAGCTTCTGTGTTTTAACCCTCGGAGCGTGTGACGGTACATGGCGGAGGAAGCTGCACTCTGTTTCTGACCTCGGGAACGTTTGATTGCTCTTTGTGGAGAGTGTTTTGGTCTGTATCAGGAATGATTGATGGAAGATATGGAGGGAGCTTCACCCTGTGTCTGATCTAGGGATGGACGGTGTGGTGGGAGATTCTCTCAAAGTCTGACACTGTCACTGTGTGATGTAACGTTTTGGAGGGAGCGTCACTCTGTGTCTGACGCAGGACGTTTGTCATGATACAGCCTGGAGAGAGATTTTCCCAGTGTCTGATCCTGGGAGTGTAACATGGAAAGGTGTGGAGGGAATTCTCTGTGTCTGTGCCTCTAAGTGTGATGACAGCATGTGAAAGGAGATTCATTTTGTGTCTAATCCAGGGATTCTGAAATGGGACGGACTTGACGGAGATTCACTCTGCGTCTGAGCTGGGGTGCGTGTGATGGGACGGTGTGGAGGGAGCTTCACTCTCGCTCAGATCCGGGGAGTGTGAGGTAAGGTGTTGCGATGGGAGATTCACTCTTCTCAGCCAGTGAGTGTGTGATGTGATGATGAGGAGGGATCTTCACTCTGTGTTTGATTCAGGAATATTGCAATTCAACACCCCGGAGTGAGATTGATGGGACGAGGCAGACAGAGCTGCAGTCTGAGTCTGACACCCCATGTTGATTGCTTCTGTTCCATTCTCTATTTTGTGACCTTTGTGGACACAGGTCAGATATTATACAGTATATGAGCTTCCAAGCTCTTTTATCATTTTTGTCCGTGAGAGCAAGGAGAGCGCGCAGGAAAGTGGGGGCCAGGATAGTGCACGTATCTGGAGTGCGAGGAGGCGGTGGTCAGCCTGGATGGTGATGGGGAGTGAGGATATCCTGGGGAGCAGACACCATCAGACTGATGTCCCTCAGCCTGGAGCTGAGACGCTGCTGTACCAGTGTGAGGAGCTCAGACCTGTTATTACTGCAGTTCACTGGGTGCGGGGGCGAGGGGTGCGATCAGCAACCCCAGGTCACTGTTTCTCCTCCAATGAGACTCAAGTCCGACTGCAAGACAGGAAGTTACAGCGGTTTATTGATTTCATTATGACAAATGTAAATTAAACAATGTGTGAGCTGCTGACGTGCGGGAATAAATAAGCTGCTCCCGACTCACTCACAGTCACACACAATTAACTGACTGGCGACAACGATTGATCGGTTGAATAATCAGTCCCGTTTCTCACCGTCATCCTGCATCGGGGAACCGATGATTAAAAAATCACACTTCAGAGCTGAGTCCGAGATCGCTGTAGATTCAGTCACTGCCAAGGTATTTTGCAATTTGAAATCATCCCGTAGGCGGGGATGTTCACACATTCAGATGTTCACACGAACACTGTCAGTCCAGGTCTGGGTACTTGCAGAGATCTCAGTTTCTTCTCCCCGGTCTCACTGAACCGGTTCCTCACTAGCCTGAAACAGATGGAAGATTTAAGAAGAAATAAACAGATTGCACAATAGTGGCAGTAAAATATCATCAGAGAACCAGAATATCACCAGAATATCCGCTGATATTTTATCACTTTGAACATTAACACACTCACTCGATCCATGTTAGACTCGGGAGTGTCAGTACGAGGTGGCGGAGAGCGGGGACACATCGGTCTGTAAGATAGTTCAATCCCAGGTTCAGCTCCGTCAGTGATGGTTTAGAACTAAGAGCGGAGACGAGATCCTCTGCACCAGAATCAGTGAGACCGACATTACTCAGCCTGGAGAAGAGATCTAGTGAGTGTGAAGGACACAGAGATACAGCAGACGGTACGAATCCCCAGTGTTTATCAGTAACACAATTACTGATCACATTAATGTTCAGTGTCAGACACCCAGTTACTGTAAACACAATCTCCCACAGTCTGGTACTTACCGCAGTTTCTGTATTTTACACTCCGGGTTACTTAGAGCCTCAGACACCAGATTCACTCCTGAATCCCCAAGTTTATTACTACTCAGGATCAGCTCCGTCAATGAGCGATTGGTGCTGAGAGCGGAGGCGAGATTCTCGGCACCAGAATCTGGGAGACCGACGTTGTTCAGCCTGGAGATGACAGAGAGTGAGGGTGAAGGACACAGAGACAGGAGACGGTACAAATCCCCAATGTTTATCAGTAACACAATTACGGATCACATTAATGTTCAGTGTCAGACACCCAGTGACTGTAAACACAATCTCTCACAGTCTGGTACTTACCACAGTTTCTGTATTTTACACTCCGGGTTCCTCAGAGCCACAGACACCAGTTTCACTCCTGAACCTCCCAGTTCATTCCATCCAAGTCTAAACACAATCAGACAAATTGATGAACAAAGTGATTCAGACTGTGGGTCTGAGGGAATTTCTCTCACTGGGATATTTCAGGAAACATTAAACCCTTCAGTAAATCACTAATCGGAGTTCCCATCGCTGTCAATGTCCCTCACTGACCAGCTCCAGGGTTTTCACCGAACGTCAGTAACTTAGTCTGTCGGTGTGACTCTCTAAACTCCACATATTTTAACTCATTCCCTGATAGTTAGAAAACAGTTCCTGATGTGAGAGCACCTGAAGGGACAGGGCCTAAGGTTTGAAAATTGTCCCGAACAGTGGGAGAATGTCCCACAGTGAAGAAGATTAGTGAATGGGAAAGTACCGACGGGAGACCGTGGAAAAGATTCCACCTGAGGAAAAGGGATAGGAAGACAGAACCTGCAAGAGGAAAGGGAATGGAGAAGAGAAATCTGACAGGAGGAAGGGGGGTGGGGAAGAGACATTTCACAGGAGGAAGGGTGTTGGGGAAGAGAGAACCCTCAGCAGGAAGGGGGATGGGGAAGAGAGATTCCACAGGACGAAGGGGGATGGGGAAGATTGATCCTAAAGGAGGAAGGGGGATATGAAAGAGAGATTCCAGCAGAGGACATGGGATGGGGAAGAGAGGATCTGCAGGAGGAAGGGGGTTGCGGAAGAGAGATCCCACAGGACGATAAAATTTGGGAAATCTTAATCCCAGAAGACGAGAGGATGCAGAAACAGATTGCACGGGAAAGTTGGACTGAACTGAAGCCCACAATCGGGAGAGGAGAACCACCATAGATTTTGGGTATCTCTTGGTGAGCACATTAACGCAGGTGTAAAGCTGGGACAGTCTGCCGACGGTCTCTTGTCCCTCACCGGGAAGAGGGTGTGAATCTCTGACCTACCTGCTGCAGTCAGTGTCGGTCTGGGTATCAGTAACAGTGAGAAGGAACATTGTCAATGGACGTGTCACAGGCAGCGAGAAACACGGCGATTCCTGTGATTTACTACCTTTAAACCAATGGTTGTTGTTCACTGATCTGATGAAGTCTCCAACATCCCTTCACAAGGAACCAGAACCCTCCCGTCCTTGGGGAATTACTGACTAATCCCCTGGGCATTTGTCACAATTCTTCACAATCTCATTTACTACAGTTTTACACCAATTCCTTAACATTGAAACAACACAATGGAACAGTTTCACAGTTCAGAGTGAGATGTAGAACGAATTAAGTTACCTCAACTCCTGGCACTTGTGCAGCCCGCGTCCCAGCCGCTGGATTCCTTCACACTGAATGTGGCAGTTCCCCAGGTCGAGGTGTTTTATTGTATCACTGAGTCCGATGACATGAGACAGGACCGCGCAGTCAATCGGGGTCAGTGTCCTTCCACTGAATGTAAGTGTTTCCACAGATCCCAGAGCGGCCTGAGCCAGTCCACGATTCTGAGACTCAAACAGGTAGTGCAATGTGTTCAGGAGGCTCCTTTTACCAGCTTCACTCCATGCGTTTCCACTCTGACGTTTAACCTCCTCCTTCACCCAGTCAATCACCCGGCAGGTTGTTTGATGAGGAAATGGACCCAGAAATTCCTCCAGGCCCCGAGCTGTCATTGAGTTGGAGAGACCAGCAACAAAACGGAGAAATACCTCAAATCGCCCATCGGTCGTGTTGTGGGCTTCAGTGAGGAATTTCAGGATATCCACGGGATGTGGATTCAGGAATTGTGCGAGTGCAGCTACAAACTCTTGGATGGTGAGGTGTGGGAATGTGTACACCACGCTCCGGGCAGAATCCTCTCTCTCCAAAAGCTCCATCAGGAACCCGGACAGGAACTGGGAAGGCTGCAGATTGAACTTGATCAAATCTCCATCCGTAAACACAATCTTCCTCTCAGACACTCCTCTGAAGGCCACCTGACCAACCCTGAGTAACACATCACGAGGGTTCTCAATCTCACGGCCGTGGTTTTTCAGGATGTTGTAAATATAGTAGGAGTACAGTTGGGTGATGGTCTTGGGAACTCGCTGTGGGTCCCTGACTCTTTGTGTGAAGAAGGGGCCCAGTGTCAGAGCGAGGATCCAGCAGTAGGAGGGGTTGTAGCTCATGGTGTAGAGGATCTCGTTCTCCTTCACGTGTTTGAAAACAGCTGCTGCCACCGTCTGATCTTCAAAATGCCTGAAGAAATATTCTTTCCTTTCTTCACCAACAAATCCCAGGATTTCAGCACAGGCATTGATCTCTGCCTTTTCCAATAAATGTAATGATGTCGGGCGGGTGGTCACCAGCACTGAACACCCTGGGATCAGCTTGCCCTGGATTAAACTGTACACAATGTCAGACACCTTGCACTTGAATTCAGGATCTGTGCATGTAGACCGAGGTTCTGTGTCTCTCCGACTGTCAGAAAAATCAATTCTGTCATTGAATTCATCCAAACCATCGAATATAAACAGCAATCCCTCTGGGTTCGTCCAGACCTCTCTCAGGATATTCCCAAAGTAAGGATACTGATCCAGAATCAGTTCCCTCAGGTTTACTCTGCAGTTAATGCAGTTTAAATTCCGGAATTTGAAACTGAAGACAAACTGGAATTGTTGGTATATTTTCCCCGCGGCCCAGTCATAAACAATCTTTTGTACCATTGTTGTTTTCCCAATCCCCGGGACTCCGGCCACTGCTGTCGAACTCCCCGATTTGGATTTACTTCGGGAAATGCTGCTCTGGAACAACTGATCAGTCCGGATGTTTTCCAGCTCTCCGCGGAGATGTTTCTCTCTCCACTCCTCGTGGTCTCTGCCTCTTGCCAGCAGCTCATGTTCCACCAGTCTCCGATCTCGAACCGTAGAAATGACCGTGAGCTCAGCGTATCGATCAACCAGCTGGAAAACCTTCACCTTCTCCCTCATCAGGATCGTGTTCACTCTCAGTGTTTCAGTTTGTGCCCGCAGAGTCTCCTTGTGTTTCTGTTGAACATCTTCCATGGGAACACACAGTGGACAAACTGTTAGATGCCTCAACTCAGAACTCAGTATTTAAGCACACAGGAGTTAGCTCAAAGCTATTGCATTAAAGGACTAATGAATGGATGTTCGTGCAGCAAAGTAGATTTGATTAACAGACCCCTGACTGGACAGAGAGTTCTGCTCTAGATAAGCACCAGATCATCACATTTCCACAATAATTGTGCTGTGAAGGTGAGTATTTCCCTGGTAGTTCTCCTTACGCCGCATCAACACATTGAAAGCCAAGTGCCGATGTGGTGGATGGAGATAGAGAAGAGGGTAGTGGACATTTGGCAAAGGAGCAGGTCAGGGAATCACACCGTCACAGATTCAAAATAACAGGAATTACCTTTGTTGATCAGCATGTGCGCTGTGCATGGGTAATTGGGGGAGAAAATGTCAACGTCTTATTTAGGGAGATTGAGACAGTCAGCATTTTCACACAAAATGCAGACAGTCCTCCCCCCTTTCATCAGCACAGATGCTGCCCGTGTCTCAAAAACAATATGTGTTCCAAACGCACAACAGATTCAAGATAGATAAGTGTAAAGGAGCAGGAAATAATTGTTATCCCGGATATGGTACAGCACAAAAAGTTAATGAGCGCAATGGAAAACACAATAAAAATAAATAAATACACACGATACAGGAGTCACTCTGACGACAGGTGCTTCTGACAGAAAATTTTTAAATCGTGCTGGTGGGGGGATAGGGGTTGTTAGTTGTGGAGGGAATCATTGGAGGTGTTGATCAGTTTTACTGCTTGAGGAAAGTAACTGATTTTGAGTCTGGTAGACCTGCTGTGGATGGAGCTTTCTCCCTCATGGGAGAGGGGCAAACAGCCCACAGGCAGGATAGGTGGACTTCTTCCTCCCTCATGAGAGGGGGGAACAATCCACAGGCAGGATAGGTGGAATCCTTCCTACCTCATGGGAGAGGGGCAAACAGCCCATAGGCTGGATAGGGGGGATCCTTCCTGATGTTGCTGGCCCTTTTGCGGAGCCTTTCTGCATATACGTCCCTGATGGATGGTAGGCTGGGCACGCCGGTGACGCGCTGGGTAATTTTGACTACCCGCTGTCGTGCGTTCCAGACCGCCACAGTTATACAGCATGTTGACCTGCCCTCCGCAGCACAGCTATAAAAGGACTGGTGTGTAGATGTGAGTACAGGTCAGACAACGTCTGTGGAAAGGAGAGAAAGGGGAGATGCTACTGTTCCATGACTTTAAATACGTTTTAAAGCCATGTTGAATACAGGTCGGGTGGTGTAGACGAGAGCAGAGACCGAGGAATTTCGGTAGCAGGTGGTACAGGATTTCAGCTGTCACAGGACCTGCATAGAACACAGAACAGTACTGGAATAGGCCCTTCGGCCCACAACGTTGGTGTCAGCATGTTGCCACATTAAACTCGGATGTCTAAACATTCTCCCCATTCTCCTCAGAAGAAATTGTTGTTCCTTTACCAAAATGCATTACCATACATCTTCCAACACTGTATTCCGTCTGCCACATTTTGCCCACTCTCCCAATTTGTCTAAGTCTTGCTGCAATCGCATTGCTTCCTCAGCAATACCTACCCTTCGCCTATCTTTGAGTCATCTGTAAACTCTGCCACAAAGCCATCAGTTCCAATATCTAAATCACTGACAAAACAATGTGAAAAGTAGCGGTCCTAATTCTGACCCCTGAGGAAAATCACCAGTCACTGGCAGCCAACCAGAAAAGGTCCCCTTTATTCCCACTCCCTGCCTCCTGCCTGTCGGCCATTCCTCTATCCATGCCAGTGTCTTTCCTGAAGCACCATTGTATTTTAACTTGTTAAGCGGCCTCATGTGTGGCAACATATCGAACGTCTCCTGAAAATCCAAGTAAATGACATCCACGACCTCTCCTTTGTCCAGCCTGCTCAGTATTTACTCAGTGAACTGTAGCAAATTCGTAAAGCAAGATTTTCCTTCATATAACCTGTGCTGACTTTGACTTATTTTATCATTAAGCTCCAAATATCTCGAAACCTCTACATTAATAATTTAATTAAATTGATTTATTTCTTACATCCTTCACATACATGAGTAGTAAAAACCTTTACGCTACGTCACCATCTAAATCTGCAATGTGCAATTATAGTAATTTAAAATAATTTATAGACTCCAACAGTTTCCTAATTAGTTAGGTGAGACAAACTGGCCTACAATTTAATAAACAGGAGTAAATCTGCAGATGCTGGGAATCCAAGCAACACAAACAAAATGCAGGAGAATCTCAGCAGGCCAGGCAGCATCTATAGAACTGGTGACGTTTCGGAACAAGATCCTTCAGCAGGCCTGGAGACAAAGAGCTGAGGAGTAGATTTGAAAGGTGGGGGGTAGGTGGAGGGAGAGAAATGCCAGGCGATCGGTGAAACTTGGAGGGAAGGGATGAAGCAAAGAGCTAGGAAGTTGATTCTTGACTGACAGACGGCCCTGGAAGAAAGAAAAGGGTGGGGGTGGGGCTGTGCACCAGAGGGAGGCGATGGACAGGCAAAGAGATAACATGAGACGGCATGGGCATAGATAGAAGGGCATAGGGAAATGCCCTTGCATAGGGAAATGTGCAAGGGGAGTGGAAGCTTTACTGGAAGTTTGAGAAATCGATATTCATTCCGTCAGGTTGGCGGCTACTCAAACGGAACATAAGGTGTTGTTCCTTCAACCTTATCCCGACATTTGAGGAAGCCTTGTACTGACGTATCCGAATGGGAAGTGAAAGTAAAATGGGTGGCCACTGGGAGATGCCGCTTGTTCTGGCGGACACAGCGCAGATGCTCCTTGAAACGGTCTCGCAATCTACGTGGGGTCTCATCGATATACAAGAGGCCACACCGAGATCATCTACACCTCCCTCTTCTTTCCTTTCTTCCATGGCCTTCTGTCGCTTTCACCAACCAACTTCCCAGCTCTTAGCTCATCCCTCCACCACCAAGTTTTTTCGCCAGCCCCACCGGATGTTCTCGGCCCGATAAGTTGAATGTACTTTCTCCATAGATGCTGCCTGGACTGCTGAGTCTCTCCATCATTTTCTGTGTGTTCGCCGATAATTTTAATTCTTTTGCCTTCATTTCTTCTTTATGCTTTTTGTTGCCTTTTGTTAGATTTTAAAATATTCCCAATCAACTAACTTTCCACTCACTTTTGCTACATTATATTGCGTTTCCTTTTATTTTATGCAGTCCCTAGCTGTCTCCAAAGGAAGTACATTAATATTATTTTATTTTAATCTCCCTGCTGAGGTCTGATCTCACAGCGTATCGGGACCCTGTCAGGGACGTGTGGGATCTCACAGTATGTCTGGGGTGTGTGAGGTCTCACAGTGTGTCGGGACCCAGCCAGGGGTGCGTGGGGTCTCACAGTCTGTCAAGACCCTGCTGGGAGTGTGTGGGGTCTTAGATGTGTCAGGACCCTGCCGGGTATGTGTGGGGACTCCATTCAATGTATTCGGTTGTGATAGGGAACGTAGAAATACATTGATTGTGGACATATTTACTTTTGAGAATGTGGCAGTAATGATGTTCAATGAATCAGGGAGTGCATCTATTTCATATTCAGAAATGGGTATGGGAATTTTACGTCGTGTCTGTTCCGTCGGCAAACAACATGAGGAATAGTGAAGAACAAGCTTGTAGCGATTTACCAAATCTATGGTTTAGGGACACTGAGGGGTGTCATTGACCGTATGTGGACTGGAACAACATTAACAGGAGTGAGAGAGACGCGAGTAGTTTGTAAACCTCCTGATTCACATGGCTCTGGTCCCATATTTAAATTATCATCTTTGGGATTTGTTCTTGTAAATGAGACAGACTGAACCAAGGTTCTGACCGAAAATCTTTATATTTCTGTTAAAAGCTTCGAATAATCAGAAAAAACAACATGGGCTGATGCAAAATTAAGTTTTGAGATATTTGTATTTCCTACGCTCTCTCTTCTGTTAAGTGTGCAGTTGAGTGTTTCAACTCAGTCTGCGATGATGATGTCTTACGATCTCTGAGCCCATGCACTGCCCCGGGCTCCATTTTCACAGACATGATGGGCTTATGGATGTAGTGAGCTTCCCATCCAGATGGTCACAATTTAACTAATTGCAATATTATTTATAGATATTTTCAGTCCTTTCCACCTTACTTGCCGCGATCCCACAACCCTCGGTTTCCCTGTCCTAATTTCCATCTCTCACCCTTCCACAGTGTCCATCACACAACACCGGCAGACAGGAATTTCAGCTTCTGTGGACTGAGCTGAGGAATATATCCCCCAGTCTCACCCTCTCTAACACTGCAGCAGTGTTTGCACTAGGGAGTGCAGATGTGAACACAGAGGGGTTCATCTGCTGCTCTGTGGTTGAACAGACCAGTTGGAATGTTACCTGCTTTTCTAATTAAAGTGATGCTACTATTATTATTCTGTGACTGGAACTTCGGTGGACGCCCAACTCTAAAAAAAGATCATCTGCAGGAACTGGGGGAGTTAGATAATCAGTCTCCTGTGGTTGAAATGTCTATTACTGGAGGGACTGCAGGAAAGGTGAGAGGGGGTTGGATTAAGGGGGATGTGAGGGATCTTTTTTTTTAAATCAGAGTGTCATTGATGCCTGTAACGCACTGCTTGGTAAGATGGTAGAGGCAAATTCTTTGAAGCTTTTAAGAGACGTTTGGTCAGTCACATGGATGTAAGGAAGATGGAGGCGCACGGACATAGTGTAGGAAGGAGCGATTAGAGTTTGGGTGAGTTTCATTTACTTCTTAGCTGGTTCGGCACAATATTATACATCTAATGGCCTAATCCCTTGTTGTACTGTTCAATTTTTAACGCATGTTCACTTACCTTTCAACTCACTGAGAATCCTGAGTAAACTTCGAGTGGGATTTGATCGATGGGAGGGATCAGAGTCTGTTTGAATTTAAACAAATTGAGGGAATAATTTGTTGAGTATCGTTACTGTTTACATCCTGTTCCTATTAGCATACAGTGATGCACGTTAAAACAGTGAGGTGTTCCAGAACAAAAGTTATTCTGCAGGTGCTGAAAGTTTCGAGCAACACAAAGACACAGAGGATATTTGCAGAACTCAGCAGGTCAGGCAACATCCATGGAAAGGAATAAACATCTGACGTTTCGAATCAGGACCACGAGGAACAGAAACTTATGAGGCAATATCCTTCACAAGTGGAGCAAGTAAATAGACAGTGTGTGAGGGAGGAAAGGCAGGTGATGGAGAAGGGATGCGCTCAGCCCGAAGATGTAGGGGAGAAGAAAGAAAAGGATAATAAATTTGAATGCATTGTTAGGGATGGAAAGAGAGGAGGAGATGTAGAGTATCTTAAATGTATCTATTTTAATGCTAGGAGCATTGTAAGAAAGGTGGATGAGCTTAAAGCGTGGATTGATACCTGGAATTATGATGTTGTAGCTATTAGTGAAACATGGTTGCAGGAAGGGTGTGATTGGCAACCAAATGTTCCTGGATTTAGTTGCTTCAGGTGTGATAGAGTAGGAGGGGCCAGAGGAGGAGGTGTTGCATTGCTTGTCCGAGAAAATCTTATGGCGGTGCTTTGGAAGGATAGATTAGAGAGCTCCTCTAGGGAGGCCATTTGGGTGGAATTGAAGAATGGGAAAGGTGCAGTAACACTGATAGGAGTGTATTATAGGCCACCTAATGGGGCGCGTGAGTTGGAAGAGCAAATGTGTAAGGAGATAGCAGATATTTGTAGTAAACACAAGGTGGTGATTGTGGGAGATTTTAATTTTCCACACGTATACTGGGAAGCTTATTCTGTAAAAGGGCTGGATGGTTTAGAGTTTGTGAAATGTGTGCAGGATAGTTTTTTGCAACAATACACAGAAGTACCGACTAGAGATGGGGCAGTGTTGGATCTCCTGTTAGGGAATGCGATAGGTCAGCTGACAGATGTATGTGTTGGGGAGCACTTCGGGTCCAGTGATCACAATAGCATTAGCTTCAATATAATTACGGAGAAGGACAGGACTGGACCTAGAGTTGAGATTTTTGATTGGAGAAAGGCTAACTTTGAGGGGATGCGAAGGGATTTAGAGAGAGTGGATTGGGTCAAGTTGTTTTATGGGTAGTATGTAATAGAGAAATGGAGGTCATTTAAGGGTGAAATTATGAGGGTACAGAATCTTTATGTTCCTGTTAGGGTGAAAGGAAAGGTTAAAGGTTTGAAAGCACCATGGTTTTCAAGGAATATTAGAAATTTGGTCCAGAAAAAGCGGGATGTCTACATTAGATATAGGCAGCATGGAGTAAAGGAATTGCTCGAGGAATATAAAGAATGTAAAAGGAATCTTAAGAAAGAGATTAGAAAAGCTAAAAGAAGATACGAGGTTGGTTTGGCAAATAAGGTGAAAGAAAATCCGAAAGGTTTCTACAGTTATATTAAAAACAAGAGGATAGTGAGGGATATAATTGGCCCCTTAGAGAATCAGAGTGGTCAGCTATGTGTGGAACCGAAGGAGATGGGAGAGATTTTGAATGATTTATTCTCTTCGGTATTCACTAAGGAGAAGGATATTGAATTGTCTAAGGCGGGGGTCGGCAACCCGCGGCTCCGGGGCCACATGTGGCTCTTTTACGTCTGTGCTGCGGCTCCCTGTTGCTTTGGGAAATAATTGGTTGTGGCGACCCTTTTCCTGGCACATCCGAACCGACTCACAATAAGATAGCCTACGGGGGTTTGCGAGCACAGAGCTTTGGAGCCTCTGCGCCATGGGGGGGGGGGGGCAGGTTGAGGGAGGCTTAAAAGTGAGGCTGAAGATTTCGAATAAAGTTTTCTTCCTTCGACTGCAGTTACCGACTCCGTGTCGTAATTTTAGCGCTGCGTGTAGCACACCGCGACATGGTCAGTATTTAATTAATATGTATTTTATGTTAGTTTGTTAGTTTTTGAAATGTAAATCTAAATTTGAAGATTATGGTGATCTTGTACAATCTAAATAAGACGTTGTGGCGACCCATTTCCTGACACATCCGAACCGGCTCACAATTAGCCAGCGTTCAGGCTAAGGGAGATAGCCTACGGGGGTTTGTGAGTACGTGTCTTTTGCAGCATCCGCGCCCATGGGGGGCGGGTTGAGGGAGGCTTAAAAGCAAGGCTGTTTAGTTCGAATAAAGCTATCTTTGACTGCAGTTTACTGACTGCGTGTAGCAACCGCTACAACGTGTTTTTATCGCTGGCTGTCCAGAGGGGAGGTGCTGAAACGCTTTGTCGCGCGTCTGGAAGAAGTGAAAACTTTCCTGGGCAGCAAAGGGCTCAACTTTCCTGAGCTGGAACAGCCAGAGTGGCTGGAAAAGCTACACTTCATGGTAGACATGACAGCGCACCTGAACACGCTGAACACAGCTCTTCAACGGGGTAAGGACGTACAGCCCTGCACATGTTGGAGGATGTTTTGCATTCGAGCGCAAGTTGACGTTGCTTGCCAGAGATTTACAGAAAGGCACATTGTCTCACTTCCCCAATTTGAGAGAGTTCAAACAATGTCACGACATGATAAATTCGGAGTATTTACATTCTGCAATCATCGCAATGCAAACATCGTTTGGGAAACGCTTCTATGAGTTCAGAGAGGAAAAAAACACATTATCCTTCCCGGTCACTCCCCTAAGCATCGATCCATTCCTACTGAATACGACTGCATTGTCAGGTGTGAGTCAACCTGAAGAAGTATGATAAATATTTTAATTGCGTATTATTTTACGTATATTCATATGTTTTCATTGTTCAGTGAAATAGTCCTTTTATTTTTCAGGTTGACAGCTGGCTGACGTTATTTTTGGTTTGCTGCTGGCGACAAATTTAAGTTTGGCGTTTTTCATAAATACAAGAAGGACTCAAATAGACGTTGAGTATTTTACTTAAAAGTAACCTTCAACCCAACGTCTTTTTTTCGGAGTTCAAAATGTTTTTGTTGCATGCAGAAATGTAATTTCGTTTTCTCTGCAGGAGTTCATCAATTTCATAAATGCAACACATTATAGTTTATTTATACATAGCATAAAGGCAAAACAAAACGTTGTATGCAGTGTTATTTCATTTTAAATGTCAAACGGGTTTTGCGGCTCCCAGTGTTTACTTTTCTGTGGGAAACGGGTCCAAGTGGCTCATTCAGTGGTAAAGGTTGCTGACCCCTGGTCTAAGGTGTGGGAAACAAGTAAGGAAGGTATGGAACCTATGACAATTAAAGAGGTGGAGGTACTGGCGCTTTTAAGAAATTTAAAAGTGGATAAATCTCCGGATCCTGACAAGATATTCCCCAGGACCTTGACGGAAGTTGGTGTAGAAATAGCAGGAGCTCTGACGGAGATCTTTAATATGTCATTAGAAACGGGGATTGTGCCGGAGGATTGGCGTATTGCTCATGTGGTTCCTTTGTTTAAAAAGGGTTCTAGAAGGAAGCCTAGCAATTATAGACCTGTCAGTTTGACATCAGTGGTGGGTAAATTAATGGAAAGTATTCTTAGAGATAGTTTTTATAATTATCTGGATAGACGGGATCTGATTAGAAGTGGCCAGCATGGATTTGTGCGTGGAAGGTCATGTTTGACAAACCTTATTGAATTTTTTGAAGAAGTTACGAGGAATGTTGACGAGGATAAGGCAGTGGATGTAGTCTATATGGACTTCAGCAAAGCCTTTGACAAAGTTCCACATGGAAGGTTAGTTAAGAAGGTTCAGTCGTTAGGTATTAATGCTGGAGTAATAAAATTGATTCAACAGTGGCTAGATTCGAGATGCCAGAGAGTAGTGGTGGATAATTGTTTATCGGGATGGAGGCCGGTGACTAGCGGGGTGCCTCAGGGAATTGTTTTGGGCCCAATGTTGTTTGTAATATACATAAATGATCTGGATGATGGGGTGGTAAATTGGATTAGTAAGTATGCCGATGATACTAAGGTAGGAGGTGTTGTGGATAATGAGGTGGATTTTCAAAGCTTGCAGGGAGATTTATGCCGGTTAGAAGAATGGGCTGAACGTTGGCAGATGGAGTTTAATGCTGAGAAGTGTGAGGTTCTACATTTTGGCAGGAATAATCCAAATAGAACATACAGAGTAAATGGTAGGGCATTGAGGAATGCAGAAGAACAGAGAGATCTAGGAATAACTGTGCATAGTTCCCTGAAGGTGGAGTCTCATGTAGATAGGGTGATGAAGAGGGCTTTTGGAACGCTGGCCTTTATAAATCAAAGCATTGAGTACAGAAGTTGGGATGTAATGCTAAAGTTGTACAAGGCATTGGTAAGGCCAAATTTGGAATATTGTGTGCAGTTCTGGTCACCGAATTATAGGAAAGATATCAATAAATTAGAGAGAGTGCAGAGACGATTTACTAGGATGTTACCTGGGTTTCAGGAATTAAGTTACAGAGAAAGGTTGAACAAGTTAGGTCTCTATTCATTGGAGCGTAGAAGGTTGAGGGGGGATTTGATCGAGGTATTTAAAATTTTGAGAGGGTTAGATAGAGTTGACGTGACCAGGCTGTTTCCATTGA
Organism: Hypanus sabinus; assembly: GCF_030144855.1. Lineage (NCBI taxonomy): Eukaryota > Metazoa > Chordata > Chondrichthyes > Myliobatiformes > Dasyatidae > Hypanus > Hypanus sabinus. The sequence continues at coordinate 349,536 of NW_026781265.1, read as the reverse complement.
GAGTAGGGGAGATTCAAACTAGAGGACATGATTTGAGAGTTAGGGGGCAGAAGTTTAAGGGAAACACGAGGGGGTATTTCTTTACTCAAAGAGTGATAGCTGTGTGGAATGAGCTTCCTGTAGAAGTAGTAGAGGCTAGTTCAGTTGTGTCATTTAAGGTAAAATTGGATAGGTATATGGAAAGGAAAGGAGTGGAGGGTTATGGGCTGAGTGCGGGTAGGTGGGACTAAGTGAGATTAAGGGTTCGGCACGGACTAGGAGGGCCAAGATGGCCTGTTTTTGTGCTGTGATTGTTATATGGTTATATAATATCTAAAATTTCTGTCCCCTCATATCCAGTACAAATGAATGACTTTGGTTCGAAACATTGATTGTTTATTCTGTTCCAGAGATGCTGCCTGACATGTTGAGTACCTCCAGCATTTTGTGAGAAATCCCAGAGATTTGCCGAGGAAGCGGTTGACCAGGCAGGCAGAGCACTAGAAACTGACCAGACCAAAGCGGTGGCGATGGGCAGTACCAAGATAGTGATGTTCATGGGTCTCGATATTCTCAGGAATAAGCTGAGTCTTTTTCAAACCGAGTGGTTTATTCTCGGTGACAAGAAACAGCAGCCTTCAAAAGATGGAACTATAACCCCACGATCCACGCCCCGCCTACCACCCCCCCCACCTGACTGCGCCCATTCCCCCCATATGTACTTCAGACTGTGTTTGGTGACCTGGCGCGCACCATTTTCAGGTCCCAGACAGAAAGTTACTTCCCTATATGGTGTCAGTAATTTCTTTAATGCTCCCCATTTTCCTTCACAGGTCTGAGCTCAGTGATCACCGAGCTCCTGGCAAGCTGGGACGATTTCCAGCTGCTGCAGTTGACGGACTTCTACCGGGACAGGCTGGAGCAGGCGATGGAAGGTGCGGTGCACGGAGTGAGCCTGGCGTTAACGGCCGAGAATCAGTTCAGCGGAGAGGAACATCGGGTGAGTGGGAGGGAGAATGGGTTTGAATTTTCACACATCACAGGACTGATAGGTGTCAGAACTCTGATTCTTTGGATATCAAGTTAGATTAAATAATAACCGGGAAATAGATACTGTATATACAATCACAAAAATGTGAATTTGAACCTGTGATAGAAAGGAGTGAAAAGACACCCAGACTGGTGGGTGGCTGCTCAGTTACATATTTGTGATTTGTTCTGTGCGGTACACAGCTGGGGACTGACGGATGTCATACCTTTAGTTGTTATCCACTGAAATACGTTGAACTTACACTTGTGCATCGACTTTTATTACAACCATTATTGGAGCTCATGGGACGTCATGCAAGTGTAATAAATCCGTGGGTTCGCCAGCAAGGGCAACTTAGTTTAGTTAGAATTCATTGCTACATTCTCAACAGCTGTTTCTGAATCTGCAGATAATTTTAAATATTCTGAGGTAGTTAATGAATACTTTGCTTCAGTATTCACCACGAAAAGGACCTTGCCAATTCTGGGGATGATTTACAGTGGACTGAAAACTTGAGTGTATAGACATTAGGAAAATGCTTGAACTAGAACGTTTGAAAGGTATTAAGTTAGATAACCGCTGATACGAAATATAAACCAGTCTATTTTGGAAAGCGAAGAAGGAGATTGCTGAGCCTCTGACGGGAGACGTACCAGAGGATTTGAAGGTTGTAAAGATTGTTCCCTTGTTCAAGAAAGGGAATTGAGGTAAGACAGTAAATTATAGACCAATGGGCCTTACTTCAGTGTTGAGCAAGCTATTGGAGAAGATTCTGAGAGGCAGGATTCATGAGCATTTGGAGAGGCATAAGCTGATTAATGATAGTCAGCATGGCTTTTTCAAGGGCAAATCATGCCTACTGAACCTGACTGAAATTTTGAGGATGTAACAAAACAAATCGATGAAGATAGAGCAGTGGATGTAGTGTATATGAATTTCAGTAAGACATTTGATAAGGGTTCCCATGCAAGGTTCTTTTAGAAAGTAATCAGGCATGGGATCCAAGGAGGCCTTACTTTGTGGATCCAGAATTGCCTTGCCCACAGAAGACAAAAGGTAGTTGTAGCTGTTTCGAATTATGCATGGAGGACGGCGATCAGTGGTTTTCCGCAGGGATCTGTTCTGGGACCCCTCCTCTTTCAGAGGAAATAGAAGGGTGGGTTAGTAAGCTTGTTGATGACGCAATGATGGGCAATTGTCTGGAGGGTTGTCAGACATTACAACGGGATATCGATAGGATGCGGAACTGGGCTGAGAAGTGGCATATGGAGTTCAATCCAGATGTATGAAGTGGTTCTTTTCAGAATGTCAAGTTTGAAGACAGAATATAATATTAATTGTAAGATTTTTGGCACTGAGGAGGTTCAGAGAGAGATTGAAATCTGTGCCCATAAGACACTCAAAGCTGTCGTGCAGGTTGACAGTGCTGTTATGAAGGCTTATGGTGTGATAGCCTTCATCAATTGTGAGACTGAGTTCAGGAGCCGTGAGACAATGTTCAAAGTATATAAAATCCTGGTTAGGCCCCACAGAGTACTGTGTTCTGTTCTGGTCACCTCAACACAGGAAGGATGTGGATGCCGTAGGGAGAGTGCAGAAGATATTTACAGGGATGCTGCCTGGATTGAAGAGCGTAACTTATGAGAAAAAGTTTAGTGAATGGCCTTTTCTCCTTGGATCGAAGGAAAATGAGAGTAGACCTGATAGAGGTGTAAAAGGTATGAGGTATGAGAGGATTTGATCCTGTGGATAGCCAGAGGCTATTTTCCAGAGCTGAAATGGTTAGCACGAGGGGGCATAGTTATAGGATGCTTGGAAGCAGATAAAATAGGGTTGTCAGTGATAGGTTATTCACACAGAGAGTGAAGGGTGCTTGTGATGCACTGCCAGTGACGGTGGTCGAGGGGGATACAATAATACGTTTTCAGAGACTCTTAGATAGGTACATGGAGCTCAGAAAAATTGAGCGCTATGAGGTATTGAAGTTGTAGGCCGTTGCTAGAGTAGGTCACATGGTCGGCACAACATTGTGGAACTGTAATGTTGCTGTAGATTTCATGTGTTTATGACGCTGATCAACATAAAATGTCTTTTATGTCAAAGTAAAAACCAGATCTCTGCAAAGTCATCTTAATTAATTACATATATAAAACACAAAATAACTGATTGTGTAATTATTCGTCCTCTTCTGATATGACACACCAAATCAATACTGGAGCTGCCAAATGATTTTAGAACTCACATAATTAGTTTTATGGATATATGATTTTGGAGGCATGCATGTTGTCCAGGTGTTGCAATTGATTGTAGAAAAATACAGCTGTATCTGTAAGGTCCAGGTGAGTCAGTATCCTGGCAAAATCTACACCCAATAGACTAAAGAATACTCCAAGCTTAAAAACACAAGTCAGGAGATGGATACAAGAAACTTTCCAAGTCATTAAATATCCCCTGGAGTACAGTTAACTTAATCATGAAGAAATAGAAAGAATATGGCACAGCTGTAAATCTGCCTAGAGCAGCTTAGTGACCGTGCAAGAAGAGGACTGGTGAGAGAGGCCACCAACAGACCTATGACAACTCCGGAGGAGTCACAAGCATTACTGGCTGAGATAGTAGAGTCTGCGCAGACAACACCTTTTCCTGGGAGCTTCACAGTTCACAGCTTTATGGGAGAGTGTCAAAGAGAAAGGCACTGATAAAAAAATAATTCACATGAAATCTAACCTAGTTTGCCAAAAGGCATGTGGGAGACTGAAGTCAACTGGACGTAGGTTTTTAAGTCTGATTAAAGCAAAGTTGAGATTTCTTGCCATTAGATTAAATGCTATATTTGATGTGGGGTAACGGGCTCAGGTCGTGTTCCTTGGGTGGGTTATATGAACAAATTTGCTTCTGAAAATTATGGACGTTGGCCGTTCACCACTGATTTATGATATTTCTTCACATCACTATTCCAAATCCCGTGATGAGTTTTGAACCTGTATCCTGTCCAACGTTGATGGGACTGTAGAGTCACAACAATGCCACCATATCGGCTATTTAAAACACCACACAGTTCTCTCCTCCTTTCAGCTGCCAGTTTAATTCTTTGACATGTGATTATCCCTGGTCCTACTGTGCCAGGGAGTGCATGGGGTGTCAGGGAGGGGTAGCGCCTCTGGTGGGGGAACATGTCGCGTCCATTTCAGGAAGCATTGTCCACCTTTGGTCCACACTATTACTTGTGACTCCCCGCAGCTGTTTGCATGCGACAGCGACCACACTCCGGGCAAAGGCTTCGACAAGCCGGCTAAACCAGGTAAGGATAGCCTATGGGTCTCAAACCCTCGGTGAGATAGGGAGTTGTCTTTCCCAGCATGTGAAGACTGGCTCCGGCGGACTGAGCCGACGAGACCAATGGAAGATCCAATGGTCAAGAAGCGATCTCTTCAAGCGTCGCGGAACGCGTAGAGCACAAGACACAGAAGTTGTCCTGGTCATCCACTGCGCCCAGTCCCATCTCCAGCCATCTCGACTCTTGTGCTGCCAATGGAACCAGATGGCATTTGGGAAGAGAGATTGAGCCTGACGTTGCGCAACTCTCCCTCACTTAAATCCAAATCCCGAGCTAGTCTCGACACCATCATCAAATGGTGTCGAGGTCTTCAACTTCGACGATGTAAGAACAGAAGTGTCTATACTTTTCCGGTTTTCTGACATATTCCAAAGACGTTTGGGCTAATAGGTTAGTTTGACATACGTGTACAATTAGCGGCATGGATTTTACGACTTGCTATACGTAGCATTGGATGGAGAATAGGGGATGGAGAATTACGTTGTATGACGTGTCCACTGACTCACGCTCATCTACCTCACCAGCTGTATTTTATGAAAATGTCCAGCAGACTAATCCATCATGTCTGGCCCTTGATAAGTCTGTTGTCATAGTATGCTACCCTTCCATCAATTTCAGAATTAGACAGTATTCTTATGTGTTATTTGACAAATCACTTAATGGCTAATTTAAAACTACTTGCAATCTACTAACCTGCTCTATTTCCAAAGCTTTCAGACGGTTCCGAAACATCTCTGCTGACAGGAGACAGTTCATGAAAAATGGCTATGTCTCCTGCGTCTGGATTTCCTCTGCGTTGAGTACGTTCAATCAAATATCTTCGTTCACTGTCACTCGATTTTGTGTCACGATCATCTCCTCTATCCGTGAAACATTCCAGCAGATTTTCCAAGCATGAAATTATGACACCCATATCAGTTGCGTTTCTCTCTGCAAAATGCAAACCCAGGTTAAAGAGTTATGAAACACGGGATTGACAGAAGTTAGAAACTGCCAGCAACAGTCTCCTGTCCCAATTAAGTGGTACAATGTCCCAAATAAACAATAGAAATCCCGAGTTTTGTATCGACTGTTTTTGCTTTCAAAGACTGTCCCAAATAAGCGGCTAGCTCAATTCACCGGATTCGACTTTGAAAAGGCATTCAGCCCCGAACCCTTGGCTCACATAAATCGAGATTACAACCATGGATTTTGATCCAGGGATTTTATTTATGAACCACATGCTCCCCTCTTTTCAACAGTTGAGCTCAAATCCAGCGGAGCATACCTTATAAGAATCGATAAAGTGAACTCGGCTTTTTCTCCCAGGAGTCACGGAGGATGAGAGGTGACCTGATAGAAGTGTATAAGATGATGAGAGGAATGGATTGTGCGGATAGTCAGAGGCTTTTTCCCAGGGCTGAAATGGCTAACACGAGAGGGCACATTTTTAAGGTGTTTTGGAGAAGGTACAGATGAGGAAATAGTTACAGTAGAGATGTCAGGGGTAAGGTATTTACTCAGAGAGTAGTGAGTACGTGGAATGGGCTGCTGACAACGGTGGTGGAGGCGGATACGATAGGGTATTTTAAGAGCCTTTTGAATAGGTACATGGAGCTTAGTAAAATAGAGGGCTATGGGTAAGCTTAGTAATTTCTAAGGTAGGGATATACTCGGCGCAACTATGTGTGCCGCAGGGCCTGTATGGTGCTGGAGGTTTTCTATGTTTCTAAATGATAAAAATAACTAAACAAATCAAAAAACTGTAATGTCAGCAGTTTAAACCTAGTCGTCTATCTTTGTTGCGTAATTATTTGAAACACCTCTCGCTGTTCACGGGTAGCAGCAACGATTCATTGTTCCCCGAATAGCAGAGCGTTTCTGAGGTCTTGCCAGGGGTCTCTGATGGGGTTTAGGCCAGGTCTCCACTCAAAAACATCAATTTTCTCCATTTGAAGCAACTCCATGGTTGGACTGGTGGTATCTTTTGCGGCGTTGTACAGCTGAAAGGCAGACCCCAACAAGTTTTAGCCAAGGTTTATTTATATTCAACAGCATTCTTCTTTCCAACAGTTCTGAACAGATTTCCAGATCCCTGTTGCTGACAAGCTTCCCTATAACATGACGAAACCTCCACACGTCTTTACAGTAGGGCTGATATTACCTGGCTGATGCGCAGAATTAGAATTATGCTACACGTCTTGCTCTGTCTTCAGGACAATCAGTCCCACGTTAGTCTCATCCAAACACAAGGTTTTCTTAAACATAGTTACAATATCTTCTAAGTAACGCTGTACAAAGTCATTGCGTGCCAGGATATGCATTTTTGTTAGCGGTACATGTGGTGTACAGTATATCCAATACAGCGCATCTCTAAACATTTCAACAAACAAACTCCTGGAAACAGATGCTGTAAATTCAAAAAATAACACATACAAAATGCTGGTGGAACACAGCAGGCCAACAGCAGCTATAGGGAGAAGCGCTGTCGACGTTTCGGGCCGAGACCCTTCGTCAGAACTAACCGAAAGGAAAGATAGTAAGAGATTAAAAGTGGTGGGGGAGGGGGAAATGCGAAATGATTAAAGACCGGAGGAGCTGAGATGAAGCGAACAGATGGAAAGGTGATTGGCGAAAGTGATACAGAGCTGGAGAAGGGAAAGGATCATGGGACGGGATGCCTCAAGAGAAAGAAAGGGGGGAGCACCAGAGGGAGAGGAAGAACAGGCAAACTACTAAATATGTCAGGGATGGGGTAAGAAGGGGAGGAGGGGCATTAACGAAAGTTAGAGAACTCAATGTTCATGCCATCAGATTGAAGGCTACCCAACCGATTATAAGGTGTTTTTCCTCCAACCTGAGTTTGAATTCATTTTGACAATAGCGGAGGCCATGGATACATAAGAACATAAGAGATAGGAGCAGGAGTAGGCCAATCGGCCCCTCAAGCCTGCTCCGCCATTCAACAAGATCATGGCTGATCCAATCTTAACTCTAGTTTTCACCGAATCCCACAAGGCAACAGTGCCAACCAACAGGACACCATGCCGTCCATTTTATCTTATTATTCATCCCTCCCAAACCCATGTGATCACCCGGGGGGGGGGGGGGGAAACGATTTGCCAATTGAGGAGAAAAAATCTGGAAAATTCCTCTCCGACCCATCCAGGCTATCGAAAACTGACCCAGGAGATCACATGGCTGATCTAAACCTAGCCTCATGTCCACTTACCTGCTCGCTCACCGTGTCCCCTAATACCATTTTTATCCAGGAAAATGTCTATCTCCGTTTTGAATTTATTGAGTGTAGTAGCTTCCACAGCCCCACTACCCTCTGAGTGAAGAAATTTCTCCTCACCTCTGTCCTGGAACGGCATCCCCTTATTTTAAGACTATGCCCCCTAGTCCTAGTTTCACCCATCATTGGGAGCATTCTCCCCACATCCACCCGATCAAGCCCTTTCACAATCTTATAGGTTTCAATATGATCGTCTCTCATTCTTCGGAACTCCAATGAGTAGAGTCCCAATCTACTCAACCTCTCATCATACATCAACCAACCCATCCCCAGAATTAATTAGTGAACCTTCTCTGCACTGCCTCGAGAGCCAGTATGTCCTTTCTTAAATATGGACACCAGAACTGCACACATTACTCCAGATGTGGTCTCACCAATACACGGTACAACTGCAGTAAGACCTCCCTGTTCTTATACTCCATCCCCCCTAGCAATAAAAGCCAGCATTCCATTGGCCTTCTTGACCACCTGCTGTACTTGCATACTAACTTTTTGTGTTTCCTGCACCAGGACCCCCAGATCCCTTTGCACAGAAGCACTTTCCAGTTTCTCTCCATTTAGATAGTAACTTGCTCAATTATTTTTCCTGCCAAAGTGCAAGACCTCACACTTGTCAGTATTATATTTCATCTGCCAAATGTCTGCCCAATCACTCAGCTTTTCTATGTCCCCCTGCAGGGTTTCAATGTCCTCCGCACTCATTACACTCCCTCCCATCTTTGTGTCATCAGCAAACCTCGATACGTTGCACTTAGTCCCTTTCTCCAAATCATTAATATAGATTGTAAAGAGTTTGGGTCCCAACACCGACCCCTGCGGAACACCACTAGTCACCAACTGCTAGTCTGAGAATAAACCATTTATCCCATCTCTCTGTTTTCTGTTAGAAAGCCAATCCTCCACCCATGCAAGAATATTATCCCCAATCCCATGATTTTTTACTTTAAGTAATATTCTTTGGTGTGGCACCTTGTCAAATGTCTATTGGAAGTCCAATTATACCACATCCACTGGTTCCCCTTTATCTACCCTATATATTATGTCCTCAAAGAACTCCAACAAATTTGTCAAACATGACTTCCCTTTTGTAAAGCCATGCTGACTTTGTCCTATTAAGCTATGTTTATCCAAATGCCCTGTTACTTAATTATCGATTCCAATATTTTTCCAACCAGAGATTTTAGGCTAACTGGCCTATAATTCCCAGCCTTCTGTCTATTGCCCTTTTTAAATAAATAAATTCTGATAGACATATCAGAATGGGAATGGGACGTGGAATTAAAATGTGTGACCACTGGGAGATCCTGCTTTTTATTGCGGACCGAGCGTAAGTGTTCAGCGAAACGGTCTCCCAGTCGTGTCGGGTCTCACCAAAGGCCACATCGGGAGCACCGGACGCAGCATACCACACCAGCCAACTCACAGGTGAACTGTCGCCTAACCTGGAAGGACTGTCTGGGGCCCTGAATGGTGGTGAGGGAGGAAGTGTAAGGGCAGGTGTAGCACTTGTTCCGTTTACAAGGATGAGTGCCAGGAGGGAGATCGGTGGGAAGGGATGGGGGGTACGAGTGGACAAGGGAGTCGCGTAGTGGGCGATCCCTGCGAAAAGCGGAAAGAGAGAGGGAGGGAAAAATGTATTCGTTAGTGTGATCCCGTTGGAGATGGTCTATTTTGGTACCAGTGACGGCGGTAGGAAATGTGACAAGGTTCGGCAAGGAGAGTTCATGGCGTTAGGTGATGAGGAAAAGGGAGGAACTCCAGCGTTGTAATCTCAGGATTGCTACCGGCGCAACGAGGTATTCAGGCCGGAAGTAAGCATGTGGCCTATGGTTTGGTGAAGAGGGGAGGGCTTAAAATTTTGGATCTCTGGGCTTTCTTACAGGGACGTTGGAACCTGTGCAGAAGAGATGGGTTACACATTAACCGGAGTGGAATTACTATTTTCATCCTCAAAAGTGCGGTTTAAACCTGACTTGCCGGGAGATGGGAACCAGAGTGTCAGAGCAGTTCGTGAAGATGTTGTGAACAACTCAAGCAAAGTCAGAAACAACAGGAAGTTGAGCATCGTGCGACTCATTTCCAGAGTTGCGTATATTTCAACAAGAAGTATCGTACGACAGGGGGATGAGCTCAGGGCATGGATTAACGCCCGGAATTATGATCTTCCTGCCATTGTTGCAGGAGTGCTAGGACTGGCAGCTCAATAGTCCGGGGTTTCATTGTTTCAGACACGACACAGTGGAAGGAAAGAAAGATGGAGCGGTGGCGTTATTCGTCATAGAAACATAGAAAACTTACAGCACAATACAAGCTCTTCGGCCCACAAAATTGTGCCAAGCATGTCCCTACTTTAGAAATTGCTAGCGTTAGCCACAGCGCTCCACTTTCTAAGCTGCATGTACCTATTCACATTCTACACCTCGGACGTCAACTACAACACAGAGTCTTGCCATCTTCAGAAGTTTTCTGATGACTCTGCCATAGTTGGATGCATCAGCAATGGAGATGAGGCTGAGTACAGGGCTACGGTGGGAAACTTTGTCACATGGTGTGAGCAGAATCATCTGCAGCTTAATGTGAAAAGGACTAAAGGGATGGAGGTGGACGCGAGGAGGGCTAAGGCACCGGTGACCGCTGTTTCCATCCAAGGAGTCAGTGTGGACATAGTGGAGGATTAAAAAATACCAGGGGATACGAATGGACAATAAAGCGGACTGGTCAAAGAATACTGAGACTGTCTACAAGAAGGTTCAGAGCCGTCTCTATTTCCTGAGGAGAGTGAAGTCCTTTAACATCTGCCGGACGAAGCTGAGGAGTATCTATGAGCCTGTGGTGGCCAGTGCTATCATGATTGCTGTTGTGTGCTGAGGCAGCGGGCTGAGGGTAGCAGACACCAACAGAATCAACAAACTCTATTCGTAAGGCCAGTGATGTTTTGGGGGTGGAACAGGATTCTCTGACAGTGGTGTCTGAATAGAGGATGCTATCCAAGTTGCATGCCATCTTGTACAATGGCTCCCATCCATTCCATAATGTACTCGTTAGGCGCAGGATTACATTCAGCAAGAGACTCATTCCACCGAGATGTAACACTGAGCGTCATATGAAGTCATTCTTATCTGTGGACAGCAAACTTTACAACTCTTCCCTCGGAGTGCCAGCCAATAGGCTGGTCCCTGACTTTATTTCCACTTGGTATGATTAACTTATAAATATTTGATTATTTATGGTTTTATATTGCTATATTTCTTCACTATTTTTGGTTGGTGCGGCTGTAACGAAACCCAATTTCCCTCGGGATCAATAAAGTATGTCTGTCTGTCTGTCTGTCTGTCTGTCTGTCTGTCTGTCTGTCTATCCAAAAGCCTCTTAAAAGATCCTATCGTATCCACCTCCACCACCGTTGTCGGCAGACCTGACATCTCTCTGTACCTACTCCCAAGCAACTTGAACCTGTGTCCTCTTGTTGCAACCATTTCAGCCCTGGGAAATATCCTCTGACTCTCCACACGATCAATGCTTCTCTTCGTCTTATACACCTCTATCAGATCATCTCTCATCCTCCGTCACTCCAAGGAGAAAAGGCTGAGCTCACTCTACCTCTTCTCATAAGGTATGCTCCCCAATCCAGGCAACACCCTTGTAAATCTCCTGAGAACGCGTTCTACGGCTTCCACATCCTTCCTGTACTGATGCGACCATGTGGTGTCTGACCAGGGTTCTATCTAGCTGTAACAATACCCCTCGGCTCCTAATTTCAATTCCACGATTAATGAATGCCAATACACCGTATGCCTTCTGAACCACAGCGTCAACCTGCGCAGCTGTTTTGAGCGTCCTATGGACTGGGACACACAGATCCCTCGGATGCTCCACACTGCAAAGAGTCTTACCATTATTACTATATTCTGACATCATGTTTAATCTTCCAAAATGAACCACTTCACACTTATCTGGGTTGAACTGCATCTGTCATTTCTCAGCTCAATTTTGCATCCTATCAATGTCCCGCTGTAACTCCGACAACTCTCTACACTATCCACAACACCTCCAAACTTACTAACCCATCCCTCCACTTCCTCATCCAGGTCATTTTTAAAAATCACGAAGAGTAAGCGTCCCAGAACAAGTCCCTGCGGCACTCCACAGTTGACCTACCTCTATGCAGAATATGACCCGTCGACGACCACTCTTTGCCTTCTGTGGGCAAGGTATGTCTGGATCGCAAAGCAATGTCCCCTTGGATCCCATGCCTTTTTACTTTCTCAATAAACCTTGCATGGGATACCTTATCAAATGCCTTGCTGAAATCCATATGCACTACTTCGACTGGTCTACCTTCATCAGTGTGTTTAGTCACATCCTCAAAAAGATCAATCAGGGGCATAAGGCACGACCTGCCCTTGGCAAAGCCAAGCTGACTACCCCTAATAATATTTTTCCTCTCCAAATCATCATAATTCCTGACTCTCAGGATCGTCTCCATAAACCTACCAACCACTGAGGTAAGACTCACAGGTCTATAATTTCCTGGACTATCTCTACTCCTGTTCTTGAGTAAAGAAACAACATCCGCAACCCTCTATTCTTCTGGAAGCTCTTCCGTCGCCAATGATGATGTAAAACTGATCGCCAGGGGCTCAGCAATTTCCTCCTTCGCCTCCCACAATAGACTGCGGTACATATCATCCGGTCCCGGCGACTTAGCCAACTTGATGCTTTCCAAAATCTTCAGCACATCCTCTTTCCTAATATCTACATGCTCAAGCTTTTCAGTCTGCTGCAAGTCATCACTACAATCACCAAGATCCTTTTCCATAGTGAATACTGAAGTAAAGCATTCATTAAGGACCTCTGCTATTTCCTCTGGATCCATATACACTTTCCAACTGTCACACTTGATAGGTCCTATTCTTTTACGTCTTTTTCAACAATTAAGTTACAGAGATAGGTTGAACAAGTTAGGTCTCTATTCATTGGAGCGTAGAAGGTTGAGGGGGGATTTGATCGAGGTATTTAAAATTTTGAGAGGGATAGATAGAGTTGACGTGAACAGGCTGTTTCCATTGAGAGTAGGGGAGATTCAAACTAGAGGACATGATTTGAGAGTTAGGGGGCAGAAGTTTAAGGGAAACACGAGGGGGTATTTCTTTACTCAAAGAGTGATAGCTGTGTGGAATGAGCTTCCTGTAGAAGTAGTAGGGGCCAGTTCAGTTGTGTCATTTAAGGTAAAATTGGATAGGCATATGGACAGGAAAGGAGTGGAGGTTTATGGGCTGAGTGCGGGTAGGTGGGACTAGGTGAGATTAAGGGTTCGGCACGGACTAGGAGGGCCAAGATGGCCTGTTTCCGTGCTGTGATTGTTATATGGTTATATATGGTTAATTCTCTTGCTCTTTGCATACTTGTAGAATGTCTTGGGGTTTCCCTTAATCCTGCCCGCCAAGGCCTTCTCAAGGCCCCTTCTGGATCTCCTAATTTCCTTCTCAAAGTCCTTCCTATTAGCCGTATAATCAATGGAAAACACCACGACAATGCTTAGGCAGGATAGACTGGAGAACTCGTATGGAAACCTATATGTAGAATGGAGGGAAAAAAAGTGTGATCACCTTAATGGGGCTATAATACTGACCAACTAATGGTCTGCGAGATTTAGAGAGACAAATTTGTGAAGAGAACGCAGACTGTTCAAAGAAACATATGATTGTTATAGTAGGTTATAGACCGGAATTCCCATATTCTAAAAGAATAAGATGAGATATAATCTTTCAAGCATCTTCACGGAAGTTTTTTTTTAACAGTACACAGAAATCCCACTGAGATTGAGCGCGACACAATCTACTATTAGGGACATGGCAGCTGACAAAGGTTTGTGCAGGGAAAAACCTGATGGCAATATTATTAGTTCAAAGTAAATATGCAAAGCGATAGGTCCGGTCTGCAGGTTGAAATTCTTTTGAAAATTAAAGGCAATTTTGATGGTATCAGAAAGTATGTGTGAGGTATGGATTGTGTAGGATATTTTCTGGGACAAAGTATACTTGGTAAGTGGGAGGCCTTCAAAAACGAAATTGTGAGAGTGTAAGTTTTGCATGTTCTGGAATAACAGGTGTAAACGATCTTAGTTTTTTTAAGGAATTAATGAAATCCTAGTTAAGAAAGAAAAATGGAAGTGCAAACCAGGCATTGCCAAAACCCAACAAACTGGGTCCTGTCGTGTATACGAAATACAAGAGAACACTTAAGAAATTAATCCGTAGTGCAAAAAGATGGGATGCGTTTGCCTGAGTAGACATGTTGAAGTAGAATCCTAAGGACACTAGTGATATGATAAGAACAAAATGGTTGCAAGGGACACAATTGGTTATCTGAAGGATCAGATGGTTAATCGATGCGTGGAGCCAAACGAGAGATCTTATTTTTGTGCATCTGTATTTACGCAGCGACGGGCACAGGATCAATATATGTGAGGCAATGTGGTATCATCTTCATGGACCCTCTACCGATTACAGAGAAGGAGGTTCTTGCCATCGCGAAGATAATTCCCCACATCCTGACAAGCTGTTCCCTTCGACCCTGTCAGAGGCAAATGCAGATATTTAAATCATCCTTGTGGCAGGGGAGTTAGCAGAGGATTAGAGGATGACCAATTTTGCTCCGCAGTTCAAGGAAGGCTCTATATATAAAACAAGGAAAAATAGGCATGTGATTCTGATATAAGTAGTGGAAGATTTTGGAAGTAATCTGAGGGTTGGGATGTATGAGTAATCGGATAGACATGGAGTGCTTTAGGATAGTCAGCATCGGTTTGTGCGTGGTAGGTCCTGTCTCACCAAATTACTAGAATGTTTCGAGGAATTTATCAGGAAACATGATGAAAACAATTCAGTGGATGTCGTTTGCCAAAAACTTTAGTAAGGCACGGTCCCTCATGGGAGGTTGTTAGAGAAGGTTAAATCGCTCGGTATTCCAGCTGGGGTAGTAAATTGGATTTGATCTGGGTTTGTGGGAAGCTGGTGGTACAGAGTTTCTTCTCTGACTGGAGGTCTGACTAATGGATCGGTGCTGATACCGTTGTTCATTGTCATCTATGTGGACGATCTGGACGGTAATGTGGTTAACTGCATCAGCACATTTGCCGAGAACGCCAAGATTGGGGGTGTAGCGGGGTGTACAGGTCAGCAAGGCTGTCATGGGTTGCAGCAGGATATGGACCGACCGGTAAAATGGGATGAAAATGGCAGATGGAAAATAATGCAGATTTGCGAGATGTTGAATCAGATAGAATTGACTTAGATAGAATCCACCAGGGTGCGATTTACACAGTGAACGGTAGGTCAATGAGGAATATGGTAGGGTAAAGGGATCGAAGTTTACAGGTCCATAATTCGTTGAAAGTGGCGTCACATGTAGACAGGGCCATAAAGAAAGCTGTTGTTTTCTTTTCATATTGGGCTTCTTAAATTATTGAGTATGAGAGATGCGACGCTATGCTTATTGAATTTAAGTACAAGTAATTG
Organism: Hypanus sabinus; assembly: GCF_030144855.1. Taxonomy (NCBI): domain Eukaryota; kingdom Metazoa; phylum Chordata; class Chondrichthyes; order Myliobatiformes; family Dasyatidae; genus Hypanus; species Hypanus sabinus. The sequence continues at coordinate 334,393 of NW_026781265.1, read as the reverse complement.
ACACACATCGTAAAAAGCAGCGATCACCACACCGACCCCATGGATATCCACTGGTAGCCGGCAGCCGGCCAGAATAAGATCCCTTTATCTCTGCTTTCTGCCGATCAGCTAATGCTCCACCAATGTTTGTAACTCTCCTGTACTTCCATGGGCTCTCATCGTTTAATCTCTTCTAGTCCCATAAAAGACCCTATTGTATCAGTCTCTACCAACGTCACTGTAAATGTATTCTACTCACCCACCACTCTCTTTGTGAAAAAAAACCTCTTCTATTCCCTTGTACTTTCTTCCGAGGACCTGAAAACTATGCCCCTTCCTGTTAGCGGCTTCCACGCTTTGAAGCTAGGGAGGACACGGATACTCTATATTGTTCAAGACCCCAGCAGTCTCTTCACCTGTCTGTCTCAATAATCTGGGGTACATCTCATAATGCCTTGGCACTTATCCACCTTAATGATATTCAACAGACCCGAAACTAACTCCCACTTTAGTTTGAAATGCCCCAGCATATTAATACTCTCAGCACTGATCTCCCCATCATCATCGTCCTCTGCTTTTGTAAATATAGATGGAAAGTTCTCATCAATGGCCACACCCACACTCTCCGCATCCAAGCAAATGACTCCCTCTCTTATCTTTCAATCGTCCCTATTTATCCTGATGCTCGTGATGTATGTATAGACTTGCACGAAAACAGCCATTTCCAATTAAATCATCCTAGTTCCTGTCTAATGCTTTCGTAATCTGTCCTGCCACTCTTGTTGTTTTTGCCCAAATACTCTGTCACAAGGTCCATGTTTATCCTTATCTATAGCTATTTTAAAACATGTAGTTGTGTTCACAGATTACTGAATGCTACCCCACTGAAAGGCCGGTTACCTGGACGGGCTTATTATCTAACACCAGATCCGGTAGCTTCTCCTCTTGTTGGTCAATCTAGGCATTGATTTAAAAAACCATCCCGGGTGCACCTAGGCGATTCTGCTATCAACTGTACAGTCCCCGTTAAATGAAATTCAAAGTTCACGGAGTGCGATTGCTGCACCAGAGGGGCATCAGGGTTGGTGTTTTTTATTAACGGATATATTGCCTGCCATTCCATTCGCGGCAACCCAAGTCATTGTCTTCTCAATTCACCAGCAAGATATGACTGATGAGTCTTTCACAGGCAGATAAGGTGGACTATGTTTTATGATTAATTTCCTGTGGTGAACAAATGTGACTGTTGTGTTTCAGTCCTGCTCACTCGGGTGAAACAACCGGGGTATAAATGCCGTCCATCAGTTTGGTAGGAACGGTATGCATCCTACCTTAGTCCCGTGAGAGACAAGCTCTACATAAGCTAAGCGACATATTCCACAGGCATGAAACCGCTCACTCTGACGCATCCCCCACCATTTTAGGTTTTTTAAAAAGTCATATCACTTGTGGAAACAGAGAACACAGCACACTGGACCACTTTTATACGACCGCCAGGAGAACTTACCATGCCATCCCACGCCTGCAGTTTGGAAAATCAGATCGCCTGGCTGTATTTCTATTCTTTGATTACAGGCAATGACTGCAGCCCGCAGAACCAGTAGAGAGGAGCAAATAAATATAGACGAGGGACAGCTCTGACTTGTTAGACTAGAGAGTATTCAGGGATTAATCTACGAGTCTGAATAAATACACCACAGTTGTCACTTACTTCATTAAAAACTTTATGGATGAGTGTGTGCCTACGAGAATATACCATTCATCCCGGAATCAGAACCTATGGATAACCAGAATATTTATAGAATCCTGCGGGCTTGCTCTATGCATTTTGGTCTGTGATCCAGGAATATACAGAAGGACCAGGCACGATTTACGGAGGGATATCTCATGAGTAAATGAAAAATTCCGATCATGGTTGGAGGCTGAATCGGATGCACGTCAACTTTGGCAAGATTTTCTGGCCATTACTTCCTACAAAGCGAAACCCAACATCATGAATGGAAACGATGCGTCCATCGCTTCCAGATGACCTCAACCTATTCTATCCTTGCTTCCAAAGGGACAATAAAACTACAGTTCTGAGGATCTGTGAAGCGCCCGGTGACACTGTGATCTCTGTTTCGGAGGTCGACGTCATAACGTCTTTGAAGAGAGTGATCCCTCGCAAGGCGATAGGAAATGATAATGCATTTGGTGGGCCTTTGAAAATATCTGCCAACGAAATGTCGGGTGTTCAAAAGCATTTGCAAACTCTTCTTGATACTGTCGGAAGTTCCCACCTGCTTCTGAAGGGCATCAATCATAGCAATGCGGAAAAAGAGCAGGTTAAGCTGCCTTAATGACTATCATCAGATGGCACGCATATCTACGGTGATGAAGAGCTTTGAGAGGTTAGTTATGACTAGGGACCTGGACACATGCTGAAAGCCGGGGTGTTTTGGTGACTTGGTGCAACACCCAGGACGTTGGTCACATGACCAGAAACGTTGCCTAGTACTCGGTACTGTATGGCATCTCCTCCAGTTGGCCCATTGACATACTATGTAAGGAATTCTTCCAGGACACGCTACACATTTTGTCTCATTGAATATCAATCCTGTTATATTTGCATTTTTCAAAAAGCTGCGAAATTTTCTATTCTTCATTTTCACGGTGGCAATTGGCAGGTCCCGGAGAATACTCCTAGAGGGATTGCCCTCTTCCTGTTTCTGACTATCACCCACAATGAATCTGAGAATAGTCCCTCCATGATATCCTCCTTTTCTGCAGCAATGATGCCATCCCTTATTAGTAATCACACTTGTCAGTCATTCAGCTCCAGACAAATGCCTTTTGAAACCTTGGAGTATCAAAAAACCCATCCTGCCCTTGCCACCATCAATTATTCGCAATGGCCACAACGTAGTTGGGCTCGAGGAGCTGGTTATCCACTCTATATATTCCTCTTAATATCTCGTATACCTCTATCATGTCTCCTCTCATCCTCCTTCTCTCCAAAGATTAAAGCCCTAGCTCCCTTAATCTCTGTTCATAATCCATACTCTCTAAACCAGGCAGCATCCTGGTAAATCTCCTCTGTACCCTTTACAATGCTTCCAGACCCTTCCTATAGTGAGGAGACCAGAACTGGACACAATACTCCAAGTGTGGCCGAACTAGAGTTTTATACTGCATCATTACATCGCGTCTCTTAAACCCTATCCGTCGACTTATGAATGCTACCACCCCATAAGCTTTCTTAACTACCTTATCTACCTGTAAGGAAACTTTCAGGGATCTGTGAACATTTACCCCAGATCCCTCTGCTCCTCCACACTACCAAGTATCCTGCCATTTACTTTGTACTCTGACTTGGAGTTTGTCCTTCCAGAGTGTACCACCTCACACTTCACCAGGTTGAACTCCATCTGTCACTTCTCAGCCCACTTCTGCATCCTATCAATGTCTCTCTGCAATCTGCGAAAATCCTCTACACTATTTATAACACCACCAACCTTTGTGTCGTCTGCAAATTTGCCAACCCACCCTCCTACCCCCACATCTAGGTCGTTATTAAAAATCACAAAAGTAGAGGTCCCAGAACAGATCCTTTTGGGACACCACTAGTCACAGCCCTCCAATCCGAATGTACTCCCTCTACCACGACCCTTTGCTTTCTGCAGGGAAGCCAATTCTGAATCCAGCTGGCCAAACCTCTCTGGATCCCATGCCTTCTGACTTTCTGAATAAGCCTGCCTTTTCAAACCATGTCAAATGCCTTACAAACATCCATGTAGATCACATCCACTGCCCTACCCTGATCTATATGCCTGGGCACCTCCTCAAAGAACTCTATCAGGCTTGTTAGGCACGATCTGTCCTTCACAATGCCATGCTGACTGTCACTGATCAGACCATGATTCTCTAAATGCCTATCGATCCTATCTGAAAGAATCTTTTCCAACAGCTTTCCCACCACAGACGTAAGGCACACTGGTCTATAATTACCTGGACTAACCCTGCTAACTTTTTTGAACAAGAAGAACAACAGCCGCCTCCCTCCAATCCTTCGGTACCATTCCCGTGGACAACGAGGACATAAAGATCCTAGCCATAAAGGTTCAGCATTCTTTTCCCTTGGCTCGTGGAGCAGCCTGGGGAATATTCCATCAGGCCCCGGGGACTTATCCGTCCTAATGTATTTTAACAACTCCGACATCTCCTCTCGCTTAATATCAACATGCTCCAGAACATCAACCTCACTCATATTGTTCGCACCGTCATCAAGTTCCCTCTCAGTGGTGAATACGGAAGGGAAGTATTCATTGAGGATCTCGCTCACTTCCACAGGCTCCAGGCATATCTTCCCACTTTTATCTCTAATCGGTGCTACCTTCACTCCTGTCATCCTTTTGTTCTTCACATAATTGAAGAATACCTTGGGGTTTTCCTTTACCCTACTCGCCAAGGCCTTCTCATGACCCCTTCTTGCTCTTCCAAGCCCCTTCTTAAGCTCCTCTTTCTACCCTATATTCCTCAATAGAGTCATCTGAACCTTGCTTCCTAAACCTCATATATGCTGCCTTCTTCCACCTGTCTAGATTTTCCACGTCCCCCATGGTTCCTTCACTCTACCATTCTTTATCTTCTTCACCGGGACAAATTAATCCCTAACATCCTGCAAGAGATCCTGAAACGTCGACCACATGTCCATAGTACATTTCCCTGGCACCCGGGAGGCAACTTACCATGCGGGTTTCTATCTCACGTCCACAAAATCTCCTGTCTGCTCCCCTGACTATAGAGACTTGGATGACGTCAGCTCTCCACTTCTCCGTCCCATTCTTCTGCACCACAGGGTCAGACACATTTCCAGACGCCCTGCCACCGTGGCTCACACCTGGTCGGTCGTCCTCGCCAACAGCATCTAGGACGGTATACTTATTATTCAGGGAAATGACTACAGGTATGCTCTGCACTACCTGTCTACACTCCTTCGGTTTCTCCCCTGGGACCTGCTTCCGGCAGCCTAGGTGTGACTACCTCCCTGTAGTTCTCATCTATGTCTGCCTCATTCTCCCTTTTGTGATTCGAAGGTCATCCAGCTGCTGCTCCATATTCCTCACACGGTCTTCCAGATCGCCCCGCTGCCAGCACTTCTAGCAGATGTGAATCTGCGGGAGAGCGGAGCTCCCCCAAGACTGCCACATCTCACAGGAGAGGGATATCAACGTCTCAGCAGGCATTGTAAAGACTAACTGGGAACAAGCACGTCCTACGTCTCCTCGTCGAACCCACTAGAGTCAAAGCTTCAAATCTCCACTCCTTCACTGGCCCACTCACTCACTGGCCGCTTTCCACACGTTCTAAGTTAATTCTTGTTCTTAATACTGATTGTGTTAAAGTAAACATGGTTCAACTGACTACAAGATATCCACTCATATTTTCTCTGAACATTGCATATCACTTTATATCAATTGCTCGAAAAACCCGACCTACCAATCGGACTCACAGTCTCCAGCTAGACGAGTTAAACCCTAACCTGCAGCTCTTGTAGATTTGCCAACAAGTACATTGGCATATCTCGACCATTTTATACATGTTAAAATAGAACATAACTTCATTCCATTTACTACTTCTGTTTTATTAGTGGTCCACAGGTTCTGACAATTTAATTAGTTAAATAAAAACTTGATCAGGCCTGATGTACGTAAATATAAATACTTTGTTGTCATTTGCTAGTGTGGACTGAAGCAAATATGATGTTGGGGCACCTTGCTTCAAGAGGGTTTGCTCTTAGCAGAGGCTTGCACGACGATATACTGGAGAGTAAGTATATCATTGCAGCTAGCAATATCCAAAGGAATCAAAAACATGTCTGTGCAGTTCATCACAATTACACATTTCTGCAATTAGCACAGCACGAAGCACTTCGGCGATCTTGAAAAGGGAGGAAATTGTTAAGTCATTTCCAGATGATTATGACGTGACACAGCCAAGCAAAGAAACATCTGAATTGACCAAAAGCTGCGTCGGAAGATACAAGATCCTAAAGTGAACAAACGCTGTGAGGGAATGTGAGTGACTTTAATGAATTGTGCTGCTGACAGCACAATACCAGTAATGGAGAGATTGCAACTCGATCTCACAGATGCATAACCCGTACTTCTAGGCACATTCAGTCTCACTCCAACTATTTCGTATCTTCCTTTGTACAGATATGTATTGTCTGAAGCACCAGAGTTTGAGTGAATGTCACTCAACAAGTTTTCTCCTGACTGAATCAATGGAAGCTTTGAGTCAGAAGGGTTTTCTCCAATTGATGTTCTCAGTCTTCGTGCTGGTTCAGTTGTTGCTGTTCCCTCGTCTACATTTGTGGTTTGTTTCCAGATTTGGGATTTTCTTCCAATAAGTCTCTCACCAAAGGTCTCACTTTAAACAGAGAGATAATGAAGCCCATTAACAATACAAAGGAGAAACAAAATATTTCTGTCCTGTTCCTAAAGACGAACCTGATTGAAATTTAAATGTGGAAGACAAATATTATATTCTCAGTGAACAAATCTGTAAATATTCCTTTCATTTCACAAAACCTCCCCAACACCATCTTTCTGAACTCACCTGAGCACATGTGCAGAGCAATGAAATGCTCCTCGTAGAAAAAGCTTATGTCCTGACATTATTATTATGAACCCTATTAACAACAACTGATCAGAACACATTTCCAAGAATAAATTGGTACCTGGATAATTTACTGATCTAACTTGAGATTTCATGCTGCTCTTCTAACTACCACAAAATGGCAGCCCATGCACTGACCTATTTCCAAGAGACTTACACTTTTCCAGGGTCAAAGCAATAAAATGAAACTGAAATTACTAGAGAAGTTCAGCAGGTAAGGAACAACTGTGGGAAGAGGAACAAACATTACAATTCGGCCATCAGAGATTCCCCACAAGCACTGTTCATCTGCCAGAAACCTCTGATTCATTGCAGGAGTTCCATCCAGACCCACATGTAGAAGCGCAATCTATCTGAAGGCCAAACTCTGCAAGTTCCATATTCCTGGAGTCCCTATCCCAGCATTATAAACCATCGCCCCAAACTCCAGGACTCTGTGCTGCCGGTAATATACTACAGTGTCTCAACTAGTCCCAGTTCAAATCTAAGAGTCCTACATTAACCCGGAACGAAACTAAAAACTGATGACATTCTTTTTCTGGGCAGGGATCGGGCTGGCATCCCAGCCATGGGTAACAAAGTGTGCACAGATACATTTCAACTTGTTTCCACAATTACATTGAGCACATTTCTTTATTATTTTATTGTGCAGTGGGATCCTGCCCAGGTCGATCAGCCGGCATACTTCCGGTAGTGTAACCGGAGGAAAATGTCTTCAATATAAAATAGTAAACATAGCACTTGGAACTCAGTTGAGATCTTTCGTATCTTCTGATGCACAAATATTCACTGAGTGCAAGCTGTCTTTGAAATCCTGAGCGGATTTGCGGAGATGCAATCCCTAATTTCATTAGATATCTCTTCATTCCAAGACAGGCATCATATATTCCATACAGTAAATGGTCAAGGCACTTTCACATCCAGATCTGCTGCTGAGTCCACTGTTTCTCAGCTGAAGGGCAATGACCAGAGAGAGATGAAAATCTTCTACACCCCTTGATGCTGTTACCCTTGCGATTGAGGAAGTGGATCACCAGAACTAACCAGAAAAGTAAACAGCAGACCAAACCTCACATGATCTGAGTTTCATTATGAACACAATGAACACTGGGAACTCAGCACTTTGGTAATGGGGCAGCTAAAATTCCAGTTGTGGTTTCAACCATGTCCCGAGGTGCGTTCAGTAAATCCGCTGATTGCTCCAGTTCTACAGAACTTTCAGCAGTGCAGAGCAGGTAAGTATCAGACATCTTGTAAGATACGTTGTAAGAAACAGATAACATCTTGTAAGAAACAGATGTTAATTGTCGGCAATGGGTTATTCTAAAATGAAATGATATCCATAAATTGTATTTCTTTGCTCAATTAAACGTCAACAATTCTATCAAATTGATGTGCCTTCGAGAATTGTCAGCCTATAGCTGACAATACAGGCGAAATTCGGATCCTGCAACCAAATTGTTGCATGGAGGAGAAGGGTCATATTCACAAATGAATGGACTGTGAGGTTGTACCCTCAGATCCTGGATTCCCCTGATGATGAAAACGTCTTCTTCCCGTCCGCGTATCCATGCGTACAAGGTTTTGCTACAGCGACCACACACGTGACGAAGGAAAGTCAACATGGCACGTCATGTCCAATCAAGTTATTGAGATTTTTGAGGAAGTTATAAAGAAGCTTGATGAAGGGAATGTGGGTGTCTTTACCTACATTGATATTAACAAGGCGTTTGACAATGTTCTGCATGAGAGATTGGTCCAAACGGGAAAAGTCATTAGAATTCAGGATGAAGCAAGTGGAGATGCCAGAGAGTGCTTGCAAATGGTTGACTATCCGAATGGAGGCATGAGTTTCGCAAGGTACTGCAGGGAAAGCGACTGGGTGTTTGGTATTGATATTAACGATATAGATGGCAGGTGAAAATACGGATAACGGGAAAAGCAAATAGGTGGTATATAATGAAATGAGGATGTAGTAGACAGTGATACAGGCTACCAACGGTGCATTGTGCTCTGGACCAGCTGGGAAGTCAGTTTACAAACTAGTAGAATGAATTTAATGCAGACAACAGCGGGCTGTTGCAATTTGGCAAGATAAACCAGGGTATGACTTCCACGTGAATATGAATGATCTGCGGTGTATGACATGGCAATACAGATTCACAGTCTTTGAAAATGATCCCACGGTATTAAGAAGCTACAAATGCAAGACACGCTCAAAAGATAAGGAACCGAAAATAAACGAATGGGGAAATAACTGTTTTCACATCACGTGCTGTGAGTTTCATTATGACAATGATTAGTACTGCAGTAAATTTGTAACAGTGCACCTAATATTGTAATAGCTGATTTATATAAAATTGCTGTTAGTTCTAGTTATCAACACATGAGTCCTGGATGACTTATTGCGATAAGAGGTGTGAAGCGGTACTTGACAACGAACGGAACGATTCGAAGAAACATTACTGATACAAATCATTTAGCTGGTGGTATATAGGATAGGCAGAGGTTGAACAAGATGGCTGATATATATCATTGAGGTGGTGGGATAGACTGGAAAGAGGTTGAACAAGATGGTTGATATCTGTCATTGAGGTGGTGGGATACAGGCTGGACAGCAGTTGAACAACATGCCTGCTATATTGAAGTGGTGCGATGCAGGCTGGACAGAGGTTGAACGGGATGGTTGATATACATCATTGACATGACGGAGAAAAAAAACGGATGAGAATTTGAGCAAAATAATCTGAATTGTCTAGATGGTAGAAGGGATCAATGACAATCACAGATGGCCCTCCAGCAATACAACAGATACTAAATTAATAATACCTACTATTACATGAAAATATTTTAAAATGAGAGTAGAACAAACAATAGGGACTTTGTCATGTGTCCCTCAGCAAATCTCATCAACCTATCGTAGAGAGTATCCAAACAGGATACCTTATGCTTTCGTAAGTCTCATGAGCGCAAGGAGCTGCAGGGAGCGGTGGACAGCTGCGGAGATCAGGTAAAACAAAATTGCCTGCCATGTACTGTGTCTGAACTTACTGTTGTATCAGCAAAGCAGACAGCATAGTCTCACAATCAGACAGACAGGCAGACAGACAAACATTATTGATCCTGAGGGAAATTGGGTTTCATTACAGTCGCACCAACCAGGAATGGTGTAGAAATATAGCAACATAAAACTAAAAATAATTAAATAATAATAAGTAAATTATGCCAAGTGGAAATGAGTCCAGTACCAACCTATTGGCTCAGGGTGTCTGACACTCCGAGGGAGGAGTTGTAAAGTTTGATGGCCACAGGCAGAATTGACTTCCTATGACGCTCATTGTTACTTCTCGGTGGAATGAGTCTCTGGTTGAATGTACTCCTGGGCCTAACCAGTACATTATGGAGTAGATTGGAGACATTGTCCAAGATGGCATGCAACTTGTTCTGGACAGCATCCTTTGTTCTGGACAGTTTTGCTTTCCAGCTGGGGTGAAGATTAAACACTGAAAAACGCAAACCATCAGACTCAAGGACGCCATCCATTCTGCCGTTATTAGCAAATTGAATAGTCCCCAACTAGATAAGATGCTCTTTAACCTCACATGTAACTTGCTGTGATCTTGCACCATATGTCTACATGCTTTTCAGTTTCTCTGAAACAATAATAGTTTGTTACACCCGTTATTGTTTTTAACTTATATCACCTTAATGTTCTGCTGTGTTTTTTTGATCTTCATGATGGTGTGCAAAACAAGATTTACATTGCACATAGGTACATGGGAATAACAAACAGATTTCCAATTTTAATTGTGTGGGGATAATGGACAAGTTGGTCCGAAAATTCAATAACAAACACTAAGGCGCAACGAGATTTGGGAGTGTGGTTTAGGTTTCTCTTCAGGTTAATATACAGGCTGAGTCGGTCAAGAAGGCAAATACGATGTGTGCATTCATTTGCAGAGGAATATAATATAAAAGGAAGGACGTAAGGTTGAAACTTTATAGAGTCCTGATGAGGTGACACTCACAGTATTGTGCGCAGGTTTGCGCCCCTAACATGAGAAAGGATGTTTAAAATGTAGAGGATTACGACATAGGAGCAGAATGAAGCCATTTGGCCCATCGTGTCTGTTCCGCACTTTCAGCATTGCTGATCCAATTTTCATCACATTCCAGTCTCCTGCCTTCTTATCCCATCGGTTCATGCCCTGACAAACTAAGAATCTATCAACCTCTGTCTTAATTATACATAAAGATTTGGCTTCCACAGCTGCCTATGGCAAGAAAGAAAAAATAAACACACATTCACCATCCTCTGGGTAAAGAAATTCCTTCTCTCTCCGTTCTGAAGCTGTGTCTTTTGGTCGTATCCGACCAGAGGAAACATCCTCTGCACATCAATTCTATCAAAGCTTCTCACCATTCGATAGGATTCAATATGGTAAGCACTCATTTTTCTGAATTTCAGTGAATACAGGCCCAGAGTCATAAAACGCTGTTCATATGACAAGCCATTCACTCGCTGAATCGTTTTCGTGAATCACCTTTGAGCCCTCTATGGTTTCAACACATTCCTTTCAAAGTGAAAAGGCCCAAACCTTTTCAAAATACTCCAAGTGAGGCCTCACCAGTGCTTCATTAACTTTCATCCTCACACCCTTGCTGTTATATTCCATTCCTCCTCTTGAAATGACATTGCGTTTTAGTTCCTCACCACAGCCTCAACCTTCAAGTAAAACCTTACGGAATATAGCAAGACCTCCAAGTTCATTTGAACACCAGATTCTTTTATTTAGTAAATAACTAACTCTTTCATATCGTCCATTTCCTTGCCTTTTTTCCTCATCTGTACCAGTTTTTCAGTAACCCTTCAGACACTGTGGAACACCACCAGTCACTAGGAGCCATCCAGAAAAAAGGTGCCTTTTATTCCACGCTTTGCAACCTGCCATGTCAGAAGCTTTCTTCTAATACAACGATGTCGTAGCTTGTTAAGCAACCTTATGCGTGGCAGCGGAACAAAGGCCTTCTGAAAATCCAAATATACAGCATCACCCGATTTTCATTTGTCTATCATGCTTATTATTTCTTCAAGGAACTAATAAGGGGAAGAGGCAGGTACTAGAGAATACCCCAGCAGCTGTACCCCTTGACAATAAGTACTCATGTTTGAGTACTGTTGGGGGGGAACAGCCTACCTGGTGGAAGTGACAGTGGCCGGGCCTCCGGCACAGAGGACGGCCCTGTAGCTCAGAAGGGTAGGGATAGAAGGAAGAGGACCATAGTAATAGGGGACTCGATAGTCAGGGGTTCAGACAGGCGGTTCTGTGGAGGTGATCGGGAGTCCCGGATGGTAATTTGCCTCCCTGGTGCCAGGGTTCGGGACGTTTTTGATCGCGTCCAATATATCCTGAAGTGGGAGGGTGAAGAGCCAGAGGTCGTGGTACATGTAGGTACCAATGACATAGGAAGGAAAGGGGAAGAGGTCCTGAAACGTGAGTATAATGAGTTAGGAAAGCAGTTAAGAAGAATCGCGTGATTACGCCCTGTGCCACGCGACAGTGAGAGTAGAAATGGAATTAGGTGGAGGATGAATGCGTGGCTGTGGGATTGGTGCAGGGGGCAGGGATTCAAGTTTCTGGATCATTGGGACCTCTTCTGGGGCAGGCGTGACCTGTTCAAGAAGGACGGGTTACACTTGAATCCTGGGGGGACCAATATCCTAGCGGGGAAGTTTGCAAGGGCTACAGGGCAGACTTTAAACTAGTAAGATGGGGGTGGGGGCGGGATTTGAGGAATTTCCTCAATTTGAGGAAACTATGGGAGGGGAGGTTGCTTCACCAGTAGAGCAAGTAAATAGACAGTGTGTGAGGGAGGAAAGGCAGGTGATGGAGAAGGGATGCGCTCAGCCCGAAGATGTAGGGGAGAAGAAAGAAAAGGATAATAAATTTGAATGCATTGTTAAGGATGAAAAGAGTGGAGGAGGTGGAGAGTATCTGAAATGTATCTATTTTGATGCTAGGAGCATTGTAAGAAAGGTGGATGAGCTTAAAGCGTGGATTGATACCTTGAATTATGAAGTTGTAGCTATTAGTGAAACACGGTTGCAGGAAGGGTGTGATTGGCAAATAAATATTCCTGGACTTAGTTCCTTCAGGTGTGATAGAGTAGGAGGGGCCAGAGGAGGAGGTGTTGCATTGCTTGTCCGAAAAAATCTTATGGCGGTGCTTTGGAAGGATAGATTAGAGAGCTCCTCCAGGGAGACTATTTGGGTGGAATTGAGGAATGGGAAAGGTGTAGTAACACTGATAGGAGTGTATTATAGGCCACCTAATGGGGAGCGTCAGTTGGAAGAGCAAATGTGTAAGGAGAGAGCAGATATTTGTAGTAAACACAAGGTGGTGATTGTTGGAGATTTTAATTTTCCACACGTAGACTGGGAAGCTCATTCTGTAAAAGGGCTGGATGGTTTAGAGTTTGTGAAATGTGTGCAGGATAGTTTTTTGCAACAATACATAGAAGTACTGACTAGAGATGGGGCAGTGTTGGATCTCCTGTTAGGGAATGCGATAGGTCAGCTGACAGATATATGTGTTGGGGAGCACTTCGGGTCCAGTGATCACAATAGCATTAGCTTCAATATAATTATGGAGAAGGACAGGACAGGACATAGAGTTGAGATTTTTGATTGGAGAAAGGCTAACTTTGAGGAGATGCGAAGGGCTTTAGAGAAAGTGGATTGGGTCAAGTTGTTTTATAGGAAGGATTTAATAGAGAAATGGAGGTCATTTAACGGTGAAATTATGAGGGTACAGAATCTTTATGTTCTTGTTAGGTTGAAAGGAAAGGTTAAAGGTTTGAAAGCACCATGGTTTTCAAGGAATATTAGAAATTTGGTTCGGAAAAAGAGGGATGTCTACAATAGATATAGGCAGCATGGAGTAAAGGAATTGCTCGAGGAATATAAAGAATGTAAAAGGAATCTTAAGAAAGAGATTAGAAAAGCTAAAAGAAGATACGAGGTTGGTTTGGTAAATAAGGTGAAAGTAAATCCGAAAGGTTTCTACAGTTATATTAAAAGCAAGAGGAGAGTGAGGGATAAAATTGGCCCCTTAGAGAATCAGAGTGGTCAGCTATGTGTGGAGCTGAGGGAGATGGGAGAGATTTTGAACGATTCCTTCTCTTCGGTATTCACTAAGGAGAAGGATATTGAATTGGGTAAGGTATGGGAAACAAGTAAAGTGTTATGGAACCTATGACAATTAAAGAGGTGGAAGTACTGGCGCTTTTAAAAAATTTAAAAGTGGATAAATCTCCGGATCCTGACAGGAAATTCCCCAGGACCTTGAGGAAAGTTTGTGCAGAAATAGCAGGAGCTCTGACGGAGATGTTTAAGATGTCATTAGAAACGCGGATTGTGCCGGAGGATTGGCGTATTGCTCATGTGGTTCCATTGTTTAAAAAGGTTTCTAGAAGTAAGCCTAGCAATTATAGACCTGTCAGTTTGACATCAGTGGTGGGTAAATTAATGGAAAGTACTCTTAGAGATAGTATTAATAATTATCTGGATAGACGGGACCTGATTAGGAGTAGCCAGCATGGATTTAGCGTGGAAGGTCATGTTTGACAAACTTTATTGAATTTTTTGAAGAAGTTACGAGGAATGTTGACGAGGGTAAGGATGTGGATGTAGTCTATATGGACTTCAGCAAAGCCTTTGACAAAGTTCCACATGGAAGGTTAGTTAAAAAGGTTCAGTCGTTAGGTATTAAAGCTGGAGTAATAAAATGGATTCAACAGTAGCTAGATGGGAGATGCCAGAGAGTAGTGATGGATAATTGTTTATCGGGATGGAGGTCGGTGACTAGCGGGGTGCCTCAGGGATCTGTTCTGGGCCCAACGTTGTTTGTAATATACATAAATGATCTGGATGATGGGGTGGTAAATTGGATTAGTAAGTATGCCGATGATACTAAGGTAGGAGGTGTTGTGGATAATGAGGTGGGTTTTCAAAGCTTGCAGGGAGATTTATGCCGGTTAGAAGAATGGGCTGAACGTTGGCAGATAGAGTTTAATCCTTAAAAGTGTGAGGTTCTACATTTTGGCAGGAACAATCCAATAGAACATACAGGGTAAATGGTAGGGCATTGAGGAATGCAGAGGAACAGAGAGATCTAGGAATAACAGTGCATAGTTCCCTGAAGATGGAGTCTCATGTAGATAGTGTGGTGAAGAATGCTTTTGGAACGCTGGCCTTTATAAATCAAAGCATTGAGTACAGAAGTTGGGATGTAATGTTAAAATTGTACAAGGCATTGGTAAGGCCAAATTTAGAATATTGTGTGCAGTTCTGGTCACCGAATTAAAGGAAAGATATCAATAAATTAGAGAGAGTGCAGTGACGATTTACTAGGATGTTACCTGGGTTTCAGCACTTAAGTTACAGAGAAAGGTTGAACAAGTTAGGTCTCTATTCATTGGAGCGTAGAAGGTTGAGGGGGGATTTGATCGAGGTATTTAAAATTTTGAGAGGGATAGATAGAGTTGACGTGAACAGGCTGTTTCCATTGAGAGTAGGGGAGATTCAAACGAGAGGACATGATTTGAGAGTTAGGGGGCAGAAGTTTAAGGGTAACACGAGGGGGAATTTCTTTACTCAGAGAGTGATAGCTGTGTGGAATGAGCTTCCTGTAGAAGTAGTAGAGGCCAGTTCGGTTGTGTCATTTAAGGTAAAATTGGATAGGTATATGGACACGAAAGGAGTGGAGGATTATGGGCTGAGTGCGGGTAGGCGGGACTAGGTGAGATTAAGATTTCAGCACGGACTGGAAGGGCCGAGATGGTCTGTTTCAGTGCTGTGATTGTTATATGGTTGTTATATGATTATATGGAACTCCATCATATTTGTCAAGCAAGATTTTCCCTTGAGGAAATCATGTCCACTACGGCATATTTTATGACGCGACTCTCAGTACCCTGAGACAACATCCTGAATAATCAACTGCAATATCTTTCCTGCTACTGTGGTCAGACAAACGGGCATATGGGTTCCCTTCTGCCCCATTCCTTTCTTGAAGAGGGAAGTGACATTTGTAATTTTCTAGTCTTCCAGAACCATTACAGAAGATAGTGATTCTTGAAAGAACGTTATTAATGTCTCTTCAGTCAACGCTTTTAGAATTCGGCGTTACTCGCTATCTAGTCCAGGTGACGTACCTTAGTTCAGGTCATTCAGTTTCCCAAGATACCTCTCACTTGTTATAGTAACTTCACACACTTTTTATCCCCGATACCTGGAACTTCCAGTATACTGCTAATGTATTCCTGCATGAAGATCAGTGTAAAATACTTATTCAATTCTTCCGCCGCTACTTGTCCCCCTTTACTACCTCTCCAGTATCCTTCCCCAGTCGTCCCTCTCGTTTACAGTTAATGTATCTGAAGAAACATGGTTAATAACCTCTTTAATATTATGAGCTCGTTTACTTTAGCATTCCACCATTACCTTCTTAACAACCGTTTTTGTGTCTTCGTTTGTTTTTACAAACTTACCAATCCTGTAATTTCCCAAAATTGCTGTTCAAAATGATCATTTCCAGACAATTCTGGCCAATTCATCTCCCAGTCCTCTGCATTTCCCTTAACTGCACTGTCATGCTGGTACTTTTGTAATATTGATACGTCTAAGTTTAGCTTCTCCGTCTTAAGTTTCTAGTTGACTCCCACTATCTAACGGTTAAGGGACCATGAGAATGACTTTCCAAACAACGATTGAACACCAAACCTCGGGTCCATGTTTACTGCTGCATAAACCGAACAGCCCATTTACTCACAGCCTCTCACTGTGGGGGAAGGAAAGGCAACTCATCCTCTTCTTTGCTTCCAAAGGAAATCCAGAACCACACATCTGAGCACAGAGCATTATTACTAATGCATCACCTCATCCGCCTGGGCAGCTTGATCGATGGGTCCACTATATATGTGTCAAAACCTGTGTGCTGACAGGACCCGTCCTTACAGGGTCCGAACCCACCGCGAGGAATTTGCACTTCTTCCCACAACTCACACAGAGATTCCCCGGAACCCATGTCCATCTGTCCGAGAGGTCTGCTTCATTGCTTAAGCAGGAATGCCCAGTGCCATCTGCAGGAGCAGTAAACTCGGGAGAAACCGAAACACTGCAAATTCCATATTCTTGGCCTCCCCAACCCTGGGTTATAACCCATGGACGGACACTTCAAGAATTCTATGCAG
>NW_026781265.1:277500-312500 GCF_030144855.1 Hypanus sabinus | reverse complement strand
ACGAGAAGTCCCACACGTTCCCTGTTGGCAGCAATATCACAAGCTCCATTACACTGAGCACTGATTGCCCCTCGTCTACCCCGCCCAGGGTTTTGTACTCAACCCGCCGCTATCCCAACAACTGTCTTACGTCTGCACTGCCAGATTCTGCTCAGCAATATCATCAAGTTCGATGATGGTATTACAGGGGTTGGTATCATCAGCAACAATGCCGAAATATTACCAAGAAGCAATGAGTGTGTTAACTTGTACCGGGCTTAGTGAATTTGTGCAGCCGAGAAACCATTTCCAACGTGTGCAATGCGTTGGGTAAGTTACTCAGAGTGCTGAATCATCCACAGAATCCAGGATCTATAGATCAGAACACTAAAGTTCATCCGTATCTGAACTTGCCGAGGACCAAAGCTGAAAGACCTACCTCGTAAGGTACGACAGGTCTTCGCACCAGGGGTACTGCTCCTCCCTGAAACCCCGTACAGCCCGGTTATGTAGAGCATTACTTACAGCTATGGACACCGAAATGGCAGATGGATATAAATTAAGTCAAGGGGTGAGGTAAAGCATTTGGGAGTTCTAATATTAACGAGAGGCCTGCAGCAAACAGTTGTATCCTAAGGAACATTGATGAGCAGAGGCATCTTGTGTGAAAATGTATGTCTCTTTAAAGTGACAACGCAAGTAAACGGGGAGCCAAACAAGTCAAAAGACACATCTCCAGTCATATGTCGAGTCGTTGACCATACAGAGCGAACTGCAGTTGCAGATGAACATGGAGGTCCTGAAGAGAGAGCAAAAGTGTTTCGTCAATATGCTGTCCGAGGTGTTTCCTGTATTATGTGAGCTCTGTCAAGCCCATCGAGGGCTTACTTTACAGATTGTGTGAAGGTGGCATTTCGCTTGTCTAGCGCTGTCACTTTCGCATTGAGGGTGGCCGGTCGATGCTCTGCTGCCAATAAGGCCGTATCGTTGCTCGTCTCCCGACCTATGCGGAACTCTCTCTGTCTGTACGAATCGATTGGTCCGCCAGGGAGTTTCAAACAGCCGGGGGAAGAAGTGAGTGCATTTGCTTTGATTAAGGAAAAGGTGTTGAGAAACTAAAAATGACGAGAATACACCAGAACTTTCTCCAAGTGGCGGCTGACGAGATTGAGGGTGTATTAGTACTGATCGTCAATAATCAATATAATCGGGCGAGGTTGCAAAATATTGGAAAAATGCAAATGTCGCCTCATTCAACAACATTTAAAGCGAACTGCGATATTTCTATGTGTGACTTGCCGCAGTGATGTGAAAGATATTGTCCTCGCATCCACAGAGGTGTTTGATTATACTCACTTTGTGATGAACTGTAAGCAGAGATGCCTGAAATATTAACTAATATTTTAACTGACCCTGAGCATTCTGAGTCATTTCTGTTACTATTTCGATTTTCAGTATTATTCGTATTTCTTTTTCAAAAAAAATCGACTTCACTTTTGGAAAGAACTCAGTTAGTTCCAGAGGTAGAAAATTAATCCCATTGCTTCGGAAGATCTTTAAAGGACAGCGTACATTTATCATCAGTGTCATATGTTCCTACATACTGCTGTGAGATTTACTTTGCTGAGTACCGGACCGGACGTGTGGACAGAGAAAAACAGAGAATAGAGGGAGGAGTAAGGAAGAAGATTGTCACGGGGCCTCGGGATGTGAACAGGGATGGAGGTATACAGGGTGAAAGACAGAGCAGTCCGGAGACAGAGACGGAGTTGAAAAAGGTAATAATAAAAAAAACACGAGTCAGTTGTGTTCCACTCCGATCATGTTCCCTTCCGGGTGAAACTCAGAAATCGATTCTGATGTACCGGCGTGGGAGATGAAATAAGCCGGACATTTATAGTGGAATCGAGGGCATTTTGAGGGGCATTGGGAGTATAACACCGTGAGCATCACTATATGGAAGAACGATTAACAGCGGAGAGCGTGCAGGGTGGAGAAACGGGAGCGGATCCATCCTGACTGGACACACCGGGAGTAAAACGATGCTCGCATCACGAGATTGAGAAATGAGACGTAACGGAGCGAATGAAAAGAACGGGTGGGACATCAGTGGATTGTCCCTGACAGTTCCCGAGTTCGACCGAGCGTTCATCTGAGTGAATTAAAGCTGGAGCTAGTCGCTCAATTTTGACAAGAATCTGATGAAGGGAAAATTTCACCTTCACAGAGTAGACAGCCAGTGAAATATATCTCCAGTAAATACATGCGTATGTCAGAGCGCTCAGCTGTTAGCCGTGGTTCTACATATCGGAAAACTGATAGCTTGTGGAGGGAAATGGCGATTGATTTAATTCTACTGCTGAAACTAGCTGGTCGCTCTATGACTTGCCGAATTTGTTTAACAGTTTCAGCGGGTATTTCACCGCGTTCTTCAGCTCCTCTCTGAACTTGCTTTGAGTCACGAAGTAAATACGTGTGTTGGTGCAGGAGCTGAGGATCTGCAGCATCGTCGCCGTGGAGTCTGCGATATAAATCGGATCAGCGACCGTGTAACGAGGGTTGTTTGCAATCCTTACATAGATATCAAAAATCAGACGTGTTAACCACAGAAATATAAAACTACCGGTTATACTGAATAGTCAAACGACCGATTTCCTTCGGTTCTCCGTCTCCGGGTCTTTCTCATTCTTTCCGTCGCTGCGACCCTTGAGCCCCATCCGGACTTTATTGGTGGAAAAAATCCGTTTAGCCGTCAGAGCATTGAACAATGACATCAGAACAAACGGAAGAGTAGGCATGAAAATGCGATGGATCATCGCAAATGCGGTCCAGGAGGGGGACGTAGAGAAGTTCTCTTTGGTCACACAGCCTTAGAAAACTCCATTCATTATCATCGAAGTTTCTACTGTAAAGTGGAAAGGGGTACTTTCTAAACAGCCCAGAACACTCACTGTCCCGATAACCACAGCCGCCGTTCTTTCGGTGCAATATTTTGTTTTCAGCTTTTCACAACAAATGGCCACAAATCTGTCACAGGTGAACGCGACTGTCAGCCAGACAGAGACCCCGGTACTTGCTAAAAGCAGGCAACGGGCGACCCTGCAAACGGGTGTCCGATTGAGGAAGGAAGCCGAAAGTATATGAGGACAGTCCACTTCAGCAGAGGGTCAGAGATAACGACAGGAGATCGGCCGCTGCCATTCCCAGCAGGTAGCGAGCGATACATTTGGAGAGACCACACTTTCCTCGGGACAGGATAACAATCGCCACCACGTTAACTGCAACAGAGAGGGAGGGAAGCAGAGAAATTACTGACTCGTCCCTGAAATAGAGCCGCAGTGTGATAGAATCAGATCAGATCCTATTCTTTTTTTTGCCTCAAAGGGTGAATACCGGACGCAGAACATATGAATCGACTGGCAGTGCGCATTATTGGAGTGTCAGAGAACTTGCCGAAAATGTTGTAAATGAGTTAAATCTGGGTGAATTCTCAAACCGACCAGAGGACAGCTGTTTCAATGCTTCTTCGGCCGCAGTGAGAGATGGACATTAAATATCAGCACCACTGGCTCTGATTAGCACAGGGATGAAATGAAATCCACATCTGTAGTTCCCTCGGCTCACTTTCCTGAAATAAATGAGCCATTCGTGTTGTTCCATCACCCGCTCACGCAATTCACTGTCGATTCCTACGGGCAGAACAGAAGGACGGCTGGTTCCCACAGATGCAGCACAGCCCGGTGTCCTCCTGTGCAGAGATTTCAATTCATAATTATTCCGTGACAGCGAGGCAGCGGAGAGGTTTTCAGTCAAAGGCAGCATCTCGGATCCAATATGGAGCGCTGCCTGCTGCGAAAGCAATGGGATTAATATTGTCAGCGCCTTCCGGCCATGACTGAAATGCGGGGACTGGACAGATGGCTTTGGAAACAAGTAGCGACAGAAACACTTCAGAACATCGGAATTAACTCTCAGTTTGTGCCGTTTGCAGGTGTGACAAGGGCTTACGGGGAATTCCAACGGCTGAACTAACAGGGTAGTAAATGTCTTCTATCCGCCAGATTACTGGATATCCCATTTGAGTGACGCAGTGAACGCGATTGCTCTGAATTCCACAGCTCGACAAGACACTCTGGGCTGACGTACTGCAACAGGCTCTGATTTATACAGGGGATCGATCTCCAGTGACAAGGTCCCACCTCTGACCATTGTTACTGAACAAACAAATTACATCATCGGCAGCGTCTCAGGTGCGAATACCGTTGGCATGAAACACAAACACGACACTAGTATTGGCATTACCTCAGACAGATCCCTCTGTGTCATTCGACCAAAATGTGTAATGAGACCAATAAGTGAACAATGAGGGACTCTGCTCACAACTTTCCACACTTGTAATGACAGCGGTCACGACGGTTCCCATTTTCCATCTTGAAACTTTCACTGTGGTTCTCTTTCCACAACCATTCCGGAATCGAGTTTTCCAGCATTTTCTGCACTTTTCCCTGTTTCGCCTGCTCCTTCATCTACAAATAGATCCGGATTCCTCTCAGTGTGTTCTGGATCCAGGAACACATGAAACACATGAAAACCCCTCCCAGTCTCCTGCAGACTTTCATTCTATTTTTACACAGCGGCTCCACTTTGTCCGCTCAGACACCAAACACTCCCCACCCCGTCCCACTATGTGTCATCAGATATAAAACATACCCGCTGTGTACAGAGACACCCTGTCCAGTTCTCCATCCGTCACCAAACCCTCCCCACCCCGTCCCACTATGTGCCATCAGATATAAAACATACCCGCTGTGTACAGAGACACGCTGTCCAGTTCTCCATCAAACACCAAACACACCCCACCCCGTCCCACTATGTGCCATCAAATATAAAACATACCCACTGTATACAGAGACACCCTGTCCAGTTCTCCATCCGTCACCAAACCCTCCCCACCCCGTCCCACTATGAGCCATCAGATATAAAACATACCCGCTGTGTACAGAGACACGCTGTCCAGTTCTCCATCAAACACCAAACACACCCCACCCCGTCCCACTATGTGCCATCAAATATAAAACATACCCGCTGTGTACAGAGACACCCCATCCAGTTCTCCATCAAACCTGGAGGACATCAGTGTTTTCGTTATTGTGATCAGCTTCTCCATGATTATGCTTACTTCCGTTATCTTGAAGCCCAGATCTGCCCATGTACACCCCTCCCCCCATCTCTTAAACTGTCTTCTCTGTTGAATCTACCTGAGGAACAGTGAGATGCTGAATTACTGTGGCGTTCAATCACTGTAGGAATATAATGGGCGGATAAGACCATTCACGGCCCTGTGGGTTACGAGCGCAAACATCAACACGTTTGTCTCTGGTGTAAATACCAGCATCATTGAACAGAATATTCTCTGTCAAGTGTAGATTCCACACGGTACACAGAGGTCTTCATCTGCTGCTTTAACATAAAAATACTCGTGTCCTTGTCATTCTCTCCGAGGTGCCCTTGTAGAAATAAATGCAGGATCGCCAGTTAAGGGCACATCGTTAGATAAGGTCATATTATAAACCATTATAATCACACAAACACACACACACACACACACACACACACACACACACACACCAGTGTATGTATTGAATTATTGCCCTGCCCGTTCATTTACTTAACCCGTTAAACAGGGTATTGTACGACCGATCATATCATCCGTAAAGGGACAGAAGAGACATTTAAACAGCCACAGTACCATGCTGCAGACCCGAGAGAGAGAAACAAAGAATAGTGTGTGGGGAGAATGCAGCGTAATTACTCAGCCTGCCGGAGAGCAAAGTGTTTATTATGCAGTAGGTTTCAAGCTGAAAATGCAGAGCGAGTTTCGGTGCATTTCGCATGAAATGAGTAACTAGTGAGAGAGAACGACAGCAGTGCAGAGACAATCAATCAACGGGAGACATTCAGTCGAATAATATGAAAGTGTTGGTTTAAATTTATACTTGATTGTCGCCGGTGAAGTGTGGTTCGTTTTATATCCACCTGGCTCAAGTGCAAGACGAGAGCATGGGGTTCATTTTCTAGATTGAGAGTGTGGTCTTCTGTATGTATTACTCTCTAGTTCAGTATGAGATACTACATTTCATTCTGTATCTGTCCGTCTCTACTACAGTGTGAAAGTAGGGATTTTGGGTGTCATTCTTTATCTGTTCGTCTCCTCTCGAGCACTACGTGTGTCGTCTCAGTCCTGTACCTGTGAGCCTCTGATTCAGTGTGAGCGGGTCTATCTTCCTCATTCTTTCCCGCTGTTCCTCAAATTCAGAAAATACTCTGAAAATAGATTCTTTATTCCCTGAGCTATTTTTAGAACAAGAGTCTCCTGCACTCGATTTATGTTAAAATTGTGAGAGAGACGGTGCACTGATGAATAATGACGGCTGTATGAAGCAGTACATCCTGTTTAATAGAGTCATGCGGCAAACAGACCATTCGGCCCGGCATTATTCTGCTTGCGACTCTTGTTCACACATAGAGCCAATAGAACAGCACTCGATCTGTACAATTTCTGTGGTTTGACAAAACAATCTCTGAAAAGTTGAATGAAAATAAGGAAAATAAATATTTTAATTAATTTAATCAGGTAAGTGCATAACTAAATTAATAAACTGATCGAAATAAAACTCATAGAGGCACCGAGTTTCATGTTTGAGCAGGATTTACGAGGGGTGATTGATAAGTTTGTGGGTTAAGGTAGAACCCATTTTGTTAAGGACCATTTTTTCGACATGGTCCCGTCCTACATTTACACACTTAGTCCAGCTGTCGTGAAGGGTACGGATTCCTTCTTTGTAGGAGTCGCCGTCTTGGACCTCTTGAAGTGGTCCACAGCAGGGGTGGTTGATAAGTTCGAAGGAGATGAATTATACAGCACGTTACATGCACGTGCATTTCAGCACTTTGAGTGATTATGCAGAAAGTTTGAAGTTAATAACTCATTGAAAAATAAATGCACTAGTTTGCCAATGTTGACTCCGTCTACCTCAGGCCACGAACTTATCAATCACTCCCTGGTGTAGACGTTTCTCTCACAGTTCTAAATGCGCCCTTCACCGTGTATTCTGCACTCTTATGTTCGCCTATTCTGTCACATATTCCTCAATGTGCACCTGTCCATGAATTAGCTAGAGTAATTTCCCGCTCACAAATAATATAATACTCATTTCGATGTACTCATGACAGCCTCAGACTGTTCTGCAATATGCCATGCATTTTTCATTGATAAAATTGTGACAGCCTTGTTCATGCAGCACTGAAAGGGTTTGTGAGTGGGAATGCGAGGGAAGCTCAAGTTTCACATTTGGAGTCATCCAAAGCTACACACTGCAGCACGCGGTTGATGGAAGAATCCTGATAAATTGATTGCGTCACTGATTACGTCACTGCTCAGCCGGGAATGTTCCCCCCGTCAGGGACATGATGGGCGGAAGAGTTACTCCTGTGTTGCAGGACACAGTGTCCTATGTTACACCCATCAGTGCAGAAGACCGAGACGAATGGGGGTGAATGGATCTAAGATGATGAACAGACTGATGTCACAATGTGTACACATCACTTGGACATATTGGGATCATGGAACAGCGGAGAACAGGAACAATCCCTGTGATTCACTGCTCCTGCGCTGAACAAGATACCGAATGAGACTAAACTCTGTTGACTGTACATGACCCATCTCCATTCATTCACTGCCCACTTGATAAATGTACTTCGGTGTGAAAGAACTTAAGTCTCCTTGGATATGCAGGGGTTAACCTAATCGCTTATGAATGCTCTTGAAAGTTAGCTGAGGTCTGAGTTGCAAGTCTTAGAATCCAGTCCATGATAAAGTGTAAACAAGAATGAATGTTCTGGCACCATATTTACGTCATGCTCTTGTTTGTTGAAAATTAGTCCGAAGTTCAAAGTCAGGATGTGTGTTAAAATCTAGTCCTAAGTTCACAGACAAGCAATGATATTCTTAAGTGTTTCTAGTCACCTACGCTGTATCTATATAATAAATTGGGTCTGCAAGATAAGTAGAATCCCTAAGCACCGCTTTTAGGTGGGAGGAGGCTCTCCCTGATATCCTTTCGTCTGACACAATTCTCTGAGTCTGCCTGATTTATTCTATCTGCTGCTCCTCAGATTTTTCCACAACACTTGGCCACAACAATTCACCTTCTAGGCCTCTCATAACTCTACCACCTTCTGCCAGATCTCCCCCAGCCTCAGGAAGGCGAGGTCGAGGGACATCCACCAGTCCTCTCATTGGCAGACCGGAGGTGGAAGGAGTCAGCAGTTTCAATTTCATCGGTGTTAACCTGTTTGAGGATCCATCCCGGGCCCAGTATATTGATGCAATCTCAAAGAGAGCAGGACTGCGGCGATAGTTCATTCAGAGTTTGAGAGGAATCGGTCTGTCACGGAGGACTCTCGCACATTTCCACAGATGGACCGTGGAGAGCATTCTAACTGAAAGCAACACCGTCCGCCATGGAGGGGCCACTGCACAGGATCAGAACAGTCTGCTGGAAGATGTTTTCTCGGAAGGCTGCATCATAGGCGCTAGCCTTCCACGCACACAAGACACCTTCAAAAGGCGATGCCTCAAAAAGCTGTATCCATCAGTAAAGAGCTCACCCCACTCCCCTCGCTCGCCTAGAGGGCACAGGGGCCCGACCATACACACTCAGCGTTTCAGGAGCAGCTTCTTCCATCCGCAATCAGATTTGAGAATGGAGATCGATCCGCTGATGAAATATTCCTCTGTATTTTTCTCTTTCGGTCTGCAAGATATATATAATGTATTTCTGTACACACTGTAGTTACTGTAATTTATAGCTGTGTTATTCTGTAATGGAATGCACTGTTACCGCATGACGACAAATGCATGTGACACGCATACGGGTCCTGTCTGACTGCAGCTGTGACAGACGGAATGACCTGAATGACGGGACCTTTGATGACGACGTTGCTTTCTTGAGGAGGCGCCTCCTAAGGCTGGCAGGAAGAAGCTCAAGAACGAAATTAGGAGAGCCGGAAGGGGCCATGAGAAGGTCTTGATGGACAGGATTAAGGAAAAGCCCAAGGCATTCTACAAGTATGTGAAGGGTGAGGGGGTAGGAAGTGAGAGAATTGGACCAATCAAGTGTGACAGTGGAAAAGAGTGTATAGAACCGGGGGAGATAGCGGAGGTACTTGATGAGTAGTTTGCTTCAGTATCCACAACGAAATAAGGATCTTGGCGATTGTATGGATAACCTATAGCGGACTGAACAGCCTGAGTATGTATATATTAAGGAAATGGATGTGCTGGAGCTTTTGGTAAGCATCAAGTTGGAGAAGCCACCGGCTCTTGTTAAAAGCCGACGGCAGCAACGCTCCCGAAATCAACCAACGCCACATCGACGATTGCACATTTGCTGCTTCCCGCACTCGTGCAGAGCTCGTCGATTTATTTAACTTTGCCTCCGACATCCACGCTGCTCTCAAACCTACCCGGTCCACTTCCGACTCCTCGCTTCCCTTCTCCATCTCTGCCTCCACGTCGGAGGACAGTCTATCTACTGGTATATTTAATAAACCTACAGACTCACAGCAGTCCGGACGGTACCTCTTTCCACCCTGATATTTGTGAATAATGCCTCCCCTTCTTTCAGCTCCTCCGTCCCCTCTGTATCTGCTCTCAGGCCGAGGCTTTTCATCCCAGAGCAACTGAGATGTCCTTCTTCTTCAAAGAAAGGGGCTTCCTCTCCCCCAACATGAACGCTGCCTCACCCGCATCTCTTCCATTTCACACACATCTGCCCTTACACCATCCTCCCGCCGCCCCATCACGGATAGAGTTCCTCCTTTTCTCACTTACCACACCACTAGCCGCATTCTACACATAATTGTACATAGCTTCCACCACCTCCAACGGGATCCCACCGCCGAGCACATCTTTCCATACTCATACAACTCCCGACCATTTATGCTTTCTGCAGGGATGACTCCCAATGTGACTTCCCTGTCCCGCCTTACTGACCTTTCTCCTGACAATTATTATTGCAACTAGAACAAGCGCAACATCTGCCCTTACACCCGCTCCCTCAGGGCCCAAACAGTTCTTCCAGGTGTGGCGACACCTCACCTGCGGGTCTGTTGGGGTCATCTACTGTTTCCGGTCGTTGAGAGCTCCTCTATATCAGTGAGACACAACGAAGATCGGAAGGCCCCTCCCCCTCGTCGAGCACCTGCCACGGAAAGCGGTGGCCTCCCCTTTCGATTCTACTTCCGGTTCCCATTCTGACATGTCAGTCCGTGGACTCCTCTACAGCCAAGGCGGCGACACACAGGTTCGAGTTCTGACACCTTGTATTCCGTCAGGGTAGCCTCCAATATCCTGGCATGAACATCGATTTCTCTAATGGCTGGTCATTGCCCACACTCAACCCCACAACCTCTTCACCATTCCACATACATATCTTCCTTTCACAACTTCTCTTCTCTCCTGATCATCCCCACCCTCTGTTGCTCTCCCCTAAACAATCCCAACTACCTCCCCCCCCCCCCCAACACTCTTCCCGTTTTTCTATGGACTTGATTCTGCTCGATTCTGATTCAACCTTCTCCAGACATTTATTTATTTCACCAATCAACTTCCCAGCTCTTTGTTTCACCCCTCCCTCTCTACTTTAACTTTTTCCTCCCCTGCCGCAGTGTTTTAATTTGACTCCTCCCCTTCCTTTCCGGTACCGATGAAGGGTCTCAGCCCGAAAAACAAAGATTGTTCACTCTTTTCCGGAGATGCTCCCTGACCTGCTTAGTTTCTCTAGAATTTTGTGTGCGTTGCTTTGGATTTCCAGTATCTGCAGACTTTCTGGTGTTTGGTATATCTGTCCAAATTTATTTACCCGCGCCTCCACGGAGCCGACAAAAAGGCAGACATAGCTGGGCCGCCTTGCGAGTGCTCATGGGTACACCGTTTGTCTGAGGAAGTGGGAGGATCTAAAGGAGAAATTATTGAGAGTGAGGACAAGCTCCGCCAGTCGGAGGAGAGTGATGGTGGAATGCAACTCGTTGGTCTGGTGTCCAAATAGAAATGGAGAGCTTTGGGAACTTCCTTGTGAGGGATGGGGGTGTATAGGGACTGGGCATCGATAATATGATATGGGTCAGTGAACCAGACAACATTGAGATGAACCAAAGCGTGTGAGCTGTCATGGATGTGTATAGGAAGGGAATGAACTACGGGGATGAAACTGAGTCAGTGTATACAGATATGAGATCAGCGGGGCAGAACTAGCTGTAACAATGGGTCTACCTGAACAGGCAGGATTGTGGGTCTTGAGTACGAGTTAGAAACTGGGGACGCCGGGTGCGGGAACTATGAAGGCGTTGCAGTGGAAGTTGATCCCCAGAGTGAATAAGGTCAGTGCTGGTGTGTCGGACAATGGCCTGGTGCTCCGCGGTGGGGTCCTGTTGGAGGTGTAAGCTGGACAAGATGTCTGAGCGCTGTCGCTGGGCTTCCGTCAGGTAGATTTGTCTGAACGAAAATTAATATGCCTGAATTTTAAAGCAATTATCAAGATCTGATCGCGTCGAATATTAGAGGTGAATTCCTGATTTCACTACACTTCAAGTTAAAAGCATACTAGCGTTAACTGAACTGAAATTCCAGCTAATCTGAACTTTCTGCAGCTTTGTTTTTGGAGAGGGCAACGTGAAGCAAAGTGGCACGGCATATTGAGGAATTTCGAGATAAGTTTCCTATTCAGGAAATTGCGAACGACTCGTTACTAGTTCAATGTTTTTTACTAGTGAGATAGCAACTCTGTATTGTACAGTATGTTTCCAGAAACGCCGAATTAAACCAAGGGGTAATTTTACCGTTGGGGCTCGATTCATAATATGCTGCTCTACTGATTGGGATGTGTGTGCAAAGTGATTTGGAATGACATTAAATTGTCCGTTTAAGTGGGCACTGTTCACTGTCAGCGCGTCACTTTAATTGTGAGTTACTACTGGGTAGATAGCCTTAAGAAAAGTTAACTGAATTGAATTGAATATATTTGAAAGGCAGAACTGCTGGGAACAACAACGTTTTCAGGAAGTTCAATTTATTCATGCGCTTGTAGAGCAGGTTTGAATTTATTTTCGGAATGGGAAAACTATTTGACCCTTTCAACTGAGCGGCATAGATCGCTAAAATGTTTCAAAACTGAAATAGCGGGGGAGAGCAGAAGAGCTTTCATCTGCTCTCTGAATCTGGTCTGGGTCACTCCGTAGATAAATGTATTCGTGCAGATGCTGAAATTCTGAATCACAGAACCCCAAAACTGTGTCAAATTTTAGACAAGTAGAGCCGTCCAAAATCATATCTGATCGGTAGACTGGGGCTTCGGTGTTTGCTGAAACTTGGTAGCTTCAGCCAGACAGAACAATAGAGACAATAAGTCTACCAGCAACGTGCTGATACAGTCGGCAAAGCGGAAATTTAACTGAACAGAAATCTCCAAACATGAGAGAATGAGAATGGATGTAGGGATTGGCAGACTCGGCCAGGTCACTCCAAAAGTTTAGATAATGGGCACTTCCACAATGGATCTCTGTGTTTGTAAGACCGGATATTAGGGTGATTTAAATGTGGAAGGTAAAATACATTTTACAGAAGAGAAATTACCCGAGCAATCTAATCTATAATAGAAAAATGAATGTTTTTCTTCTGAAATAACGGAAGGACAGAACTGCTGGGAGAAGTAACGTTTTCAGGGAGTTCAATTCATCAATATGCTTGTAGAGCAGATCTGATTATATTTCTGAATTGATTAATTATTTGACCCTTTCAACTGAGCGGTACAGGCTTCTAAAATATTTCAAAATTAACACAGCTGGGGAAAACATAAGAACTTTCACCTGCTCTCTGAATTTTGTCTGGGTCACACCGTAGATAAATGTATTCGTGCAGCTGCTGAAATTCTGAATCACAGAACCCCAAAACTGTGCTTGAAAAAAGCCGAATGGACGTTTCCAGGTCTGTGTCGAGGCATCGCATGAGAATGAAGACCAGAGTGGTTGTCGCCCAACAGAGAAGGAAACTCGCCGACAGGCGGATGAGTAGAATGATGGATTGTCTCCGACTCTCCATCTCCGGATCTCGCTGTTTCCCGCAATTTCCCCGTCCCTTCAGCCCCTTGCGGACCCTGCTCGCCGCCAGTATCTGTCTGACGGTCAGAGCATTGAGGGTCAAAATGAGGAAGAAAGGAAGTAGCGGATTCAGCAGACGGTCCACCCAATAAAACCCCTCAAACGATGACGAGAAAGGCACTACAGGTCTACTGAAACAAATCCAATTACCCCTCACCAACAACGCTATTCTTTCCATATACATGAAATAAAATGGTATGTTTTTAAAAAAGAAGCCGAGAGATAGTGCGCCCATCACCAAACCCGCAATTCTTGGGGTGCAGGATTTTGCTTTAAAAGTAGGCGAGCAAATGACCACAAAGCAATCGAAAGTGAAAGCGACAGTAAACCACACGGAACAGTCAACGGCCACGTGACACAGGGCGTAGTGGACAAGGCAGAACGGAGCGTTGTCCAGGACTCCGTAATTAAATCGGTATGCTCGACCCATCTGGTAGAACAGGACTTCGATAATCACCACCATTAGATCCGCCGCGGCCATCGCCACCAGGTACCGCGTGACGCATTTGGAAAGACCACAGTTTCCCCGGCTGAGAATGATGATTGCCACAAGGTTAACTGCAGTGAGACACAAAAGACCAAAATTAAGAATTTATTAAAAATTCAACCACATTTTGCGTGGAGATACAACCATGATCTGTTCGCTGGAAATAAAATCTGTTGTTCATCTCTGCTGGACATTATCAGTGGAAGTAAAGAATAGCTGTGTTTTTGCGGTTTGTTTGAAAGCCTGACCGCAGCACAAAGCGCTTTACAGGAGCACCTGCTGCTTTGTCTCCTCACGTTCACCGATGCAGCAGCGATGAGTAGAGTCCAAGAATGATAGATCACAGAAACGCTCCCTTCGGCCCATATCTCCATGCCGACCGGCACGGCCATCTGAGCTGCTCGCGTTCGTTCGCGTTTGGATCACATCTCTCTAAGGCTTTCGCATTTCTCAAACTGTCCAGGTGTATTTTAAATATTGTTAACGACTCTGTATCGCCCATTTCCTTTGTCAGGCTGTTCAATACACAGAGCAACTTCTGTGTGAGAAAACGTCGCTCGGAATCCAGCTACATTTCTGTCCTCTGATCTTAAATCTACCCCCCTTTGTTCACGATTACCCAACCACACGGAGATGAATGACTGTATCTGTACATTATCACAGCTTTATGCATCTTTAATAAGCCATCCGCGAATTGCCTGCCTCAAAGAATAAAATGCCACTCGGCCGAACCTCTCCCTGTAACTCAAGCCCTGGAGTTCCGGCAGCATCTTTGTAAATATTCTTTACATTCCGTTCAGCGTACAACTGCCTTTCCTATAACAGGGCGACCAAAACTCTTCACGGAACTCCAAGCGCGGTATCTCCAAGGAGAGGGGTAGTGTAATTGAAGTGCGCATCTACGTTTCTTTCTAGAGGCTTTAGTTATTATTCGATTGCAAGGTCAGATTCTGAAACCAAGATCTCGCACCCCAGCAACCTTCTATCTATTTTCTTTTACTGATTCGGGGACAAACCATTGCTCTGAGCAGAATATTTTTACACGGTTTGCAAAGTGCACGGCACTTTAAATGTACTTTTATGTATGTAATATCCATGTGGAACAATGATAAAACACAACACAACACAGGTAAATGCTGTCAGCACCGCTAACAAGGAGCATGCCAAAGTGAAATGTTCCGAATGAACGGCGTAGGTGGTTTCTGTCTTTATTGTGACCATTTTTGACAGTGTTGCAACCTGAAATAATGACAACGCAAATTTATGGATTATATTGAGTAATACAGTTAATTTCACGGCATTACATAATTATGTTAACGATGATTTCAAAAATAATATTTGACAGTGTCGCAACCTGAAATAATGACAACGCAAATAATATTTGACAGTGTCGCAACCTGAAATAATGACAACGCAAATTTATGGATTATATTGAGTAATACAGTTAATTTCACGGCATTACATAATTATGTTAACGATGATTTCAAAAATAATATTTACGGAGTGACCCATTTCAGTTCTGGCGCAGCTGCGTACCCGCGCAACTGCGAGGGAACAGTGCTGACAGCAAGAAATATAGATCAGAATTTGTGAATGGAAAAACCTAGGAATTGTCCAAGAGTAGAAAATGGATCGTCCTTTAATTGAACAGCTCTGGGAGGGGAAAAATAGAAGGGGAAATGATTAGTTTCCCTTTCAGAAAGAGGGAAGAGAATTTTTTTGGTGGAAATGGGTAAATTTCCAGTTGGGCGCTAGACGCTGGAAGATGCGTGCGCGAGTGTTTGAGGAGCGACAAGAGTCTCTGGATCACAGCCGTGGCGGCGGATCGCTTGTGGTGAAATGGAGCCCGACCGCACGGCCGCGCCGTTGGAATTCCTGTCTTTAGACGAGTCCCTTTCACCCTTCCCTAACAAGCTGGCCTCGGTGACGAAGCACACGGCACTACCAAGTTGCTGTAAAATCTCATTTGTTTCACAAATGTCCTTTAGGGATGGAGAATATTCGGCTTTATCTGGATCTTATGTGACTGTAGACCCAAGAATCCTGTGTATTGTTACATTAATCCTCAGATTGGGAAAACTGGAGAGCCGGTAATAATATCAGAATTGCCTGTGATGCTCACTTCCCGTGAGTCCGAACAGGAAAAGGGAACAGAATTCCACAAGCTGATATCAAAGCTATTTCATGTGCGTATAAGCGCTAATCTACTGCTCACGTGACAGGGTTGGAAGGAATGCGGTCCGCTCATGACGGGAGGTTTCGATAGACATGGACTGTGTGTGTTACGTCCGTGCAGCTCGAGGTCTCACGTCACAACTGAGAAGACTACGGGCTGTTCCAGTGACAAGTCTGCATGAACCAGGTTAAAGTATTAACAGGGCAGGAGACTGAGAGGAACGAGACGGCATATTTGGGATGTTTAATAAACACCGATTAAAATCACATCAGCTGTAGCTGAGAGCGGCGGGAAGTCTCTGTTTCTGTATAAGTAATCGAAAGGCACTTACCCAGGATACCGACAATTACAATCACTGTGTAATAAATAGCACTCTCTTCAAGCATTGTTAATCCAAGGCTGTTAGTATTTACAGTTCTGTTCGGAATGTTCCCAATTTCTAAATGTCATAAAAGTTGTAAATAGCCAGTAAATGAATTCAAGCAGTTATAACAAAGCCCAGAGAGGAAATTTCTTTTGCGCCTACTGGGTAAAACTCTTCACGGATCACACGTTGTTGAGAGTCCACCGCGTCTGGATGTTTCCGTCCTCAATGCAGCTGAAGCACAGAATGACATTCTTTTATAGACTAATCGGTTACCAGTAATGATAACAATTTGTACATTGACGGGTGGTAATTACTGCTAATTAGCAATTACTTCTCTGATTTAGCGAACCGTAATGCCAATGGGGAAATAACAAGCCTTATTTCATTGAACTGAACGCAACACCAGTCTTGAAGCCACAAGAGACGGCCGATGCTGAAATTATAACACCAAATGCGATGTTGTCAAACTACTCCGTGCCCACCTCATCAGCGCTGATTCCACTCTCACATTGAGCACAACCAAAACCAGTTTCTCCCTGGATTGAATTCCGGCAAAATTTAAAAAAATATTTTCTGCCATCTATAGATTCCATTCCGATTCCTCTCATGGTTGAACATAAAAATGCCTGTGTTATTGGTATTACCTTCGCAGTCCCCTGCAAAAATAAATGTAGGACCGACAATTAGGACCACAGCATCACATAAAGCGATACTAAAAACCATTATTAGCAGACGCACACACACACACACACACACACACACACACACACACACACACACACACACACACACACACGCACACAGCACACACTCGCACAATACATACACGCACAAACATACTCTCTCTCCCTCACACACGCGCGCGCACAAACACGGGCACGCAGGCAAATGAACGTCAGTACATGTATTAAATTCTTTATTAAATTCATGTCGCAAATTCTTTGTCGATCTCCCAGTTCATGGCTTTCTCTTCCCAACGCGTTGAACACGATATTTCACGGTGGAGTCAGCGTATCGATTAAGGGGTTGAAGAAACAAAGGCGACATTGAAACAGCTTCAAGGCCATGTTGTAGAAACAAGAATTATTCACAGCAGAATTAAAGAAGAAGAACAATAAATTGGGAAAAGAGAGTAATAGGCCAGTCTGCCAGTGAGAGGATAGGATTGAGCATGCAGTTGACCACAAGGTGAAAATGAAGAGTGGATTAATATGCATTTGGCAAAAATGCTGAAGCAGTGAGAGAAAACGACAGCAGCACAGAGAAACTCGACAAACGCGTTAATGTAAGAGTGTTCGCTTCATTCTCCACCTGCCTGTCGGCGGTATACAGTGGAGGGGGTGTTCATTCTGTGCCTAACATCTCCGGTGCAATGTGACAGTATGGAGATCATTTTATAGATATCAGTCCCTGGTACAGATTAAGAATGTGCGGTTCTATAGTTCTCAGTCTCCGGTTTATTGTGAGAGTGTACATATCATATTGTACATGCCAGTCTCTGCTACAGTGTGAGAGTGTGGGTTTCATTCTGTATCAGTCAGTCTGTGTTACAGTGTGAGAGTGTGGATTTCATTCTGTATCTGTCAGTCTCTGCTACAGTGTGAGAGTGCGGGTTTCATTCTGTATCTGTCAGTCTCTGTTACAGTGTGAGAGTGTGGGGTTCATTCTGTATCTATCAGTCCCTGCTACAGTGTGAGAGTGTGGTTTTCATTATGTATCTGCCAGTCTCTGCTACAGTGTGAGAGTGTGGGTTTCATTCTGTATCTGTCCGTTTCTGTTACAGTGTGAGAGCGTGGATTTCATTCTGTATCTGTCAGTCTCTGCTACAGTGTGCGAGTGTGGGTTTCATTTTGCATCTGCTTGTCTCTGCTCGATCGTTAAGTGTTATCGATTGAGTTCTGTACCCGTAACCGACTGACTTAATGGGAGTAGCTGTATTATTTCTCCGACTTTCGCGGTTCCTCAAATCTAGTATCTACTCTTAAACCTGTTGCTGTCTTCATATATAAGTGCGTAAGTAAATTCATGAACTGATAGAAATCGAACGCATAGAGGCAGAATGTTTCATGTTCCAGCGGTGTGTATACAAATAGATTTCCCTCAACTATTTTAATTGCTACCTTCACCATGTATCTCTGCCCTCTTAAGTTTGACAATTCTTTTGCACAATTCTTGAGCGCAACTGTGTGAGTTTTTTCGAGTGATGTCCGACTCGTAAATAATGTAATATTAATTTTGATTCTCTTGTGTGAGCTTCAGACTGGTCTGTATCATGCCTTCCATGTTTTATTGACAAAATAGTTACAGCCTTGTCCTGTGTAGTAGTGAGGAAGTTTGTGATTAGGGTGTGTAGGAATGTCAGGTTCCACATTTGTAATAATCGAATGAGGTAGGGGTTATATGGGAGGGAGGGTTCCAGTGTCGGCACAACATTGTGGGCCGAAGGGCCTGTACTGTGCTGTACTGCTCTATGTTCTATGTTCAATGATCCAAATTGTTTCATGCAGAAAAAACACCAGATCCCACTAGGTGCCACCAGTTATAACACATACCGGCTGTGTACACAGTTCTCCATCAGCCCTGGACGATATCAATGTTTACTTCATTTTGATCCCCAGCTTCCCTGTATAATATTTACTTTCGATACCGTGAATTCCAGAGCTGTCTACAGTTCCTTCCATCTTTTAAACTACCTTCTCCATATCTGTAGTATCTGTGTGTATGTGTATTTGAGTTTGTGTGTTTATTTTTTTGTTCGTGTGTCCATGTGTGCGTGTGAGAGTGTATATATGTATATGTATATGCAGTTGTGAGTTCTGAAATACCTGTTATACAGTGTATCTTATAAAGTATATGAATACAATTTCCTTTTCGTGCTGTGGAAGTTGAAACGGTAAGGTGACGGACAAAGCCACTGTTGAATCCACCTGACCAACAGTAAGTTGCTGAAATATTGTGGCGTTCAGTTAGCTGTAGGAGTATAATGGTCTGGTAAGGCTTCCATTCACTGTCCTGTGGGTTACGAGAACAACAACCAACACGTTTGACTCTGGTGTAAATGCCGGCATAATAGTTTCTGACATTTATAGATTCAACTCCGTAAACAGATGTCTTCATCCCCTGCTTTAACATAATATACCAGTGTATCTGGGATTATCTGCGCTGTGCCCTGGTAGAAATAAATACAGGATCTCCACATAAGGTCACACATGAAGTAAATTCAATTTAGAAACCATAATACACACAGACACACACACACACACATAGACTTTCTCTATCTCACTCGCTCGCATACACTTCCTCCATCTGTCTCTCTATCTCGTCGACACTCTCTCCCTCCCCCGTCCTTTTCTCCATCTCTTACTGCGAATGTATTAAATTATTTACTGATGTCCCTGTTCATGTCTTTCTCTTACGTCACTGAACACGTTAAATAACATATTTTACGTCACAGTCTGCAGTTAGATTAAGGGACAGAAAAAAGTGATACGACGTGCGGCAGAAAGCGATATTCAAAGGAGCATGAAAGAAAAATGAACAGTAAATGTAGAACAGAGGGTAATAGCTCAGTCTGCCAGATAGCAGAGGGTTCAGGATGCAGTACGTTTCAAGCAGAAATTGAACAGAAGGTTGAATTGTAATTCACATAAATTACAGAGGAGAGACAGAGAACGACAGCAGTGCAGAGACAATCAACAAACAGGAGCGATTCCGTCGCATAATATGTGTGTTCTGGTGCGATGTGAGATTGGGGACCGGGTTCATTTTGTAGAAATCAGTCCCTGGTATAGACTGAGAGTGTGGGTTTCTGGAGGTGTCATTCTCGGGTTCAGTGTGAGAGTGTGGGGTTCATTCTGTATCAGCAGTCTCCGTAACACTGTGAGAGTATGGATTTCATTCTGTATCTTTCAGTCTCTGTTACACTGTGAGAGTGTGGGTTTCATTCTGTATCGGCAGTCTCTGTTACACTGTGAGAGTGTGGGTTTCATTCTGTATCGGCAGTCTCTGTTACACTGTGAGAGTGTGGGTTTCATTCTGTATCTGTCAGTGTCTGTCTCAGTGTGCGAATGTGGATTTCATTCTGTATCTGTCAGTCTCTGTTGCACTGTGAGAATGTGGGTTTCATTCTGTATCTGTCAGTCTCTGTTGCACTGTGAGAGTGTGGGTTTCATTCTGTATCAGCAGTCTCTGTTACAGTGTGAGAGTGTGGGTTTCATTCTGTATCTGTCAGTCTCTGCTGCAGTGTGAGAGTGTGGGTTCATTCCGTATCTGTTAGTCTCTGCTGCAGGGTGAGAGTGTGGGGTTCATTCTGTAACTGTCAGTCTCTGCTACAGTGTGAGAGTGTAGTTTTCATTCTGTGTCTGCCAGTTTCTGTTACAGCGAGAGAGTGTAGGTTTCATTCTGTACCTGTCAGTCTCTGTTACAGTGTGAGAGTGTGGGTTTCATTCTGTATCAGTCAGTCTGTGTTACAGTGTGAGAGTGTGGGTTTCATTCTGTATCTGTCGGTCTCTGCTACAGTGTGAGAGTGTGGGTTCATTCTGTATCTGTCAGTCTCTGTTACACTGTGAGAATGTGGGTTTCATTCTATTTCTGTCAGTCTCTGCTGCAGTGTGAGAGGGTGGGTGTTACGTATTCAGGCCTCAATGAATATATGAGTTAGGCGAGGGTTTATATAACAAATAACACGTTCATTAATCACTGAAAACAAACCCCCCAAAAGTAAATAAACACTAACGTAACCGGAAACAGCTGCTGTGCGGTAGCTCAAACAGTTCTTAAAGCGATGTTGCAAAAACAGTTCTTTAAAGTAGTATTGTCAAAAGTTCGATTTGCTCACAGTTCATTTAAAAGGAGAGACTTTATAAGACGATTTAATTTCTCTTTCACGTCGCTTTACTTCGATCCCCGACGTCGAACTTTTCCCACTACGATTTTAACGAAACGGCTTAAAGGCACTGACATTTCCTTTATCACACTGTCCTCAATCTCCTGCTATCCCGCAGAGATTAACTCCAGGACAGTCCACGAATTCCTTTCGGATAAGGATTACATAAGGTCGAAACCCGTTTCACCGTCGTAAATAGATTCTCCTCGATCTTTAACTCCCGAACTCCGATCTTCTCTCTCCACTGATTCCTCAAACTAGCAGCATTCTTAAGAACCTGCTGGCAATGACCTTTTAAACTTTAGGCATTAGATAAATCTTCACCCTTCAACTAAACTCCGTCATCACATTAAATCACGCAGTGGCATGAATTCAACTTGCCAAATCCAGCCACGAACTGCTCCTCCTCACAGGGTGGGGTCTTCCTTTTATAACCTGTTAAAAAAAAACCTGTCACATGATCTCTACTGGTGGGAATATGACATCATTCCACCATCACAAGACCATTACCTCAAGTCCAGTATAGCTTCAACCCCAGTCACGTGTCAAGGGTCCACTGTCATGTCACGAGTACGTAACAGTGGGTTTCATTCTGTATCTGTCGGTTTCCGCTACAGTGTGAGAGTGTGGGTTTCATTCTATATCTGTCAGTCTCTGCTACAGTGTGAGAGTGTGGGTTTCATTCTGTATCTGTCAGTCTCTGTTATAGTGTGAGATTGTGGAGTTCATTCGGTATGTGTCAGTCTCTGTTACAGTGTGGGAGTGTGGGCTTCATTCTGTATCTGTCAGTCTTTGCTACAGTGTGAGACTGTGGGTTTCATTCTGTATCTGTCAGTCTCTGTTATAGTGTGAGATTGTGGAGTTCATTCTGTATCTGTCAGTCTCTGTTACAGTGTGAGAGTGTGGGCTTCATTCAGTATCTGTCAGTCTCTGCTGTAATGTGAGACTGTGGGTTTCATTCTTTGTCTGTCAGTCTCTTTTATACTGTGAGAATGTGGGTTTCATTCTGTATCTGAGTCTCTGCCACAGTCTGAGAGGTTGGGTTTCAATCTGTATCTGTCAGTCTGTGTTACAGCGTGAGAGTGTGGGTTTCATTCTTTTCCTGTCTGTCTCTATTACTGTGACGGTGTGGGTTTCATTCTGTATCTGTCAGTCTGCGTACAGCGTGAGAGTGTGGGTTTCATTCTTTTCCTGTCCGTCTCTATTACTGTGACGGTGTGGGTTTCATTCTGTATCTGTCAGTCTGCCTACAGTGTGAGAGTGTGGGTTTCATTCTGTATCTGTCAGTCTCTGTTATAGTGTGAGATTGTGGAGTTCATTCGGTATGTGTCAGTCTCTGTTACAGTGTGGGAGTGTGGGCTTCATTCTGTATCTGTCAGTCTGCCCACAGTGTGAGAGTGTAGGTTTCATTCTTTTCCTGTCTGTCTCTATTACTGTGACGGTGTGGGTTTCATTCTGTATCTGTCAGTCTGCGTACAGCGTGAGAGTGTGGGTTTCATTCTTTTCCTGTCCGTCTCTATTACTGTGACGGTGTGGGTTTCATTCTGTATCTGTCAGTCTGCCTACAGTGTGAGAGTGTGGGTTTCATTCTGTATCTGTCAGTCTCTGTTATAGTGTGAGATTGTGGAGTTCATTCGGTATGTGTCAGTCTCTGTTACAGTGTGGGAGTGTGGGCTTCATTCTGTATCTGTCAGTCTGTGTTACAGCGTGAGAGTGTGGGTTTCATTCTTTTCCTGTCTGTCTCTATTACTGTGACGGTGTGGGTTTCATTCTGTATCTGTCAGTCTGCGTACAGCGTGAGAGTGTGGGTTTCATTCTTTTCCTGTCCGTCTCTATTACTGTGACGGTGTGGGTTTCATTCTGTATCTGTCAGTCTGCCTACAGTGTGAGAGTGTGGGTTTCATTCTGTATCTGTCAGTCTCTGTTATAGTGTGAGATTGTGGAGTTCATTCGGTATGTGTCAGTCTCTGTTACAGTGTGGGAGTGTGGGCTTCATTCTGTATCTGTCAGTCTGCCCACAGTGTGAGAGTGTAGGTTTCATTCTTTATCAGTCAGTCTCTGTTCGAGTATTTCGTGTGGCGTCTCAGTCCTGCACCTGTGAGACTCTGATTCAATGTGAGCGGGTCTATTTTTCCTCCTTCTTTCTCGCTGTTTCTCAAATTCAGAAAATACTCTGAAAATACATATTGTATTCCCAGAGCTATTTTTAGAACAAGAGTCTCCGGCATTTGGTTTATGTTAAAATTGTGAGAGAGACAGTGCACTGATGAATAATGACGGCTGTATGGAGCAGGACATGCTGTGTAATAGAGCCATACTGCAAACAGATTGTTGGACCCAGCATTATTCGGCATGCGATTCTTGCTAAAACCCATAGAGCCAATTGAACAGCAGCCGATCCGTAAAATTTCGGTGTTTTGACAAAACAATCTCTGAAATGTTGAATGAAAATAAGGAAACTAAATATTTTAATTAATTCAATCAAACAAGTGCATAATTAAATTAATAAACTGATCGAAATAAAACCCATAGAGGCATCGAGTTTTTTTTTGTTTGAGCAGGTTTTATGAGGGTTGATTCATTAGTTCGTGGCTAAGGTAGAAGGAGTCAACTTTAGAAAACCAAACACGTTTAATTTTCAACGTAGTCCCCTCCTACATTTACACACTCAGTCCAGCTGTCGTGAAGCGTACGGATTCCTTCTTTGTAGGAGTCGCCGTCCTGGACCTCCAGAAGTGGTCCACAGCAGGGGTGGTTGATGAGTTCGAAGAAGATGAATTATACAGTTCATGTTACATGCACGTGCATTTCAGCTCTTTGTATGATTATTCAGAAAGTTTGAAGTTAATAACTCATCATAACTCTTTGAAAAATAAATGCACCAGGTTTGTAAAGTTGACAGCTTCGACCTCAGGCTACAAACTTATCAATCACTCCCCGCTATAGACATTTCTCTCACAGTTCTAAATTGCTCCTTCACCGTGTATTCTGCACTCTTATGTTCGCCGATTCTGTCACCTATTCCTCAATGTGCACCTGTCCATGAATTAACTAGAGTTATTTGCCACTCACAAATAATATAATATTCATTTCGATTTTCTTATGACAACCTCAGACTGCTCTGCAGTATGCCATGCATTTTTCATTGATAAAATTGTGACAGCCTTGTTCCGTACAGCACTGAAAGTGTTTGTGAGTGGGAATGAGAGGGGACATCAAGTTTCTCATTTGGATTCTTCCAAAGCTGCTCATTGCAGCACGCGGTTGATGGAAGAATCTTGAGAATTTGGCGTCACTGATTACGTCACTGCACAGACGGGAATGCTCCCCCCGTCAGGGACATGATGCGCGGAAGAGTTGCTCCTGTGTTGCCGGATACAGTGTCCTATATTACACCCATCAGTGGAGAAGACCGAGACGAATGAGGGTGAATGGACTTAAGATGCTGAACAGACTGATATCACAATGTAAACACATGACCTGGACATGTTGGGATCATGGAACAGCAGAGAACAGGAACAAGCCCTGTGACTACTGCTCCTGTGCTGAACACGATACCGAATGACACTAAACTCTGTTGACTGTACCTGACCCATCTCCATTCATTCACTGCATTTTCCTCTGCTACGCCAACAACGTCGTAAACAACAATGTATTACCGACTGCCACAATTGACAGATTTTACTGGTGCCCAGCATTATCAGTGAAACAAACAAACTTGTCCCGCGCATCTGAGCTACTCTCCTCTCGTGTTAAATACAGAACATCGCCCACTAGATATTTCTACCTTTGTGTGAAAGAATTTAAAACTCTCTAGACATGCGGGGGTTAACCTAATCGCACAGGAATGCTCCTAAAATTTACCTGAGGTCTGAGTTGCAAGTCATAGAACCTAATCCTTGCTAAAGTCTAAACAAGAATGCTACGGCATCATATTGACGTCGTGCTCTTATTTGTTGAAAATTTGTCCGAAGTTCAAGGTCACGTTATTTGTTCCAATCTAGTACAAATTTCACAGTCAAGCAACATTATTCTTCAGTGTTTTTAGTTACCTACGCTGGGTCTATATAATGAAGCGGGTCTGCAGGATAAGCAGAGACCCTGAGCACCATTTTTAGGTGTCCGAGCTCTCTATAATATCATGCAATAAAGTCCTTTAGTCTGAAACAATTCCCTGAGTCGGCCTGATTTAATCTGTCTGCTGCTCCTGAGATTTATCCGCAGCACTTGTCCGCAACAATTCACCTTCTAGGCCTCTCATAACTCTATCAGGTTCTGCCGGATCTACCCCTCAGCCTCTGTGTCCAGGAAGGGGAGGTAGAGGGACCATCCGACAGTCCTCTCGTTGACGGACCGGAAGTGGAAGGAGTGAGCAGTTTCAATTTCATTGAGGATCCATCCCGGGCCCAATATATTGACTCAGTCTCAAAGAGAACACGACTGCGGCGATTCGTCATTCAGAGTTTAAGAGGAATCGGTCTGTCACGCAGGACTCTCGCACGTTTCGACAGATGGACCGTGGAGAGCATTCTAACTGAAAGCAACACCGTCCGCCATGGAGGGGCCACTGCACAGGATCAGAACAGTCTGCTGGAAGATGTTTTCTCGGAAGGCTGCATCATAGGCGCTAGCCTCCCAAGCACCCAAGACACCTTCAGAAGACGATGCCTCAAAATGCTGCGTCCATCAGTAAAGAGCTCTCCCCACCCACCTCGCTCGCCTAGAGGGCACAGGGGCCCGACCACTCAAACTCAGCGTTTCGGGAGCAGCTTCTTCCATCCGCAATCAGATATGAGAATGGAGATCGATCCGCTGATGACATCTACCTCTGTATTTTTCCCTTTCGTTCTGCACGATATATTTAATTTATTTCTGTACAGACTGCATTATTGTAATTTATAGCTGTATTATTCTGTAATGCAATGTGCGGTTACCGCATGACGACAAAAGCACTTGACACGCATACGGGTCCTGTCTGACTGCAGCTGTGACAGACGGAATGACCTGAGTGACGGGACCTTTGATGACGACGTTGCTTTCTTGAGGAGGCGCCTCCAGTAGATACTTCTCACTCCGAGAAGCGACGTGATTGTGATGCGTTGACAGCTACACTGCTTCGTTGAGAGAGTGGGGAGTGAGGGACATCGGACACTTCGAAGCCCAGAGTCAGAAGCAGGAAGATGTTGGAGCAGGGCAGGGTACTGCTGGACTGTAGCTCCTAATCCTGGTCCCGTCAATTTAGGATAGATGTGGACGACTCCATCATGTAGCCGAGAATATTCCTGGGAATACTTCCTTGGGTAAGGATGCTCAGACCCAGGTTAGACTGGAAAAGCTGTTATTACTCGTCCTGGAGCAGAGAAGCCGAAGAAGTGTACAAAGGCTGTGGTAAATCTAGTCAAAAAGAAAAGAAGAGATGACGAAAGGTTTAAAAAGCTAGGTACTGATAGAGAGCTGGAAGGTTATAAGGCCAGCAGAAAGGAGCTCAAGAAAGAAATTAGGAGAGCTGGATGTGGCCATGAGAAGGCCTTGGCGGGCAGGATTAAGGAAAACCGCAAGGCATTCTACAGGTATGTGAAGTGGAAGAGGATAGGAAGTGAGGGAATAGGACCAATCAAGTGTGACAGTGGAAAAGAGTGTCTAGAACCGGGGGAGATAACAGGGGTACTTAATGAGTACTTCGCTTCAGTATACATTACGGAGAAATGTTCTTGGCAAATGTAGGGAGAACCTACAGCGGACGGAAACGCTTGAGCATGTAGATATTACGGAAGTGGATGTGCCGGAGCTTTGGGAAAGCATCAGTTTGGGTAAGTCACCGTGTATTGCACAGAGCCTACAGCAGCAAAAAATCACTGGATATTGTTCAAAGCCTACAACAGCAACGTTCCCCATATCATACAACGCTACATCGACGATTGTTGCTGCTCCCTGCATGGTGCTGACCTCCTCGATTTATTCAACTTTGCCTCCAACTTCCACCCTCAGATTTAGCTGGTCCATTTCCGACTCCTCCCTTCTCTTTCTCCATCTCTGTCTCCATCTCCGGAGACAGTCTATCCGCTGGTATATTTAATAAACCTACTGCTTCACGGCAGTCCGGACGGTACCACTTTCCACTCTTTCGTTTGTAAATAATGCCACCCCTTCAATCAGCTTCTCCGTCCTGTCTGTGTCTG
This sequence comes from Hypanus sabinus, assembly GCF_030144855.1. Lineage (NCBI taxonomy): Eukaryota > Metazoa > Chordata > Chondrichthyes > Myliobatiformes > Dasyatidae > Hypanus > Hypanus sabinus. The sequence goes on along the minus strand of NW_026781265.1, from coordinate 285,209 downwards.
CTCTCATGCTGAGGCTTTTTCATTCCAGAGCAGCTGATTCTACTTCCGGTTCCCATTCTGACATGTCAGCCCGTGGCCTCCTCTACTGCCAAGACGGCGACACACAGGTTCGAGTACTGACACCTTGTATTCCGTCAGGGTAGCCTCCAATATCCTGGCATGAACATCGATTTCTCTAATGGCTGGTCATTGCCCACACTCACCCCCACAACCTCTTCCCCATTCCGCATTCATGTCTCGCTTTCACAACTTCTCTTCTCACCTGATTTTCCCCACCCTCTGGTGCTCTCCCCTAACCAATCCCACCTCCCTCCCCTCCCCCACACTCTTCCCTTTTTTCTATGGACTTGATTCTGCTCGATTCTGATTCAACCGTTCTCCAGACCTTTATTTCTTTCTCTAATCAACTTTCCATCTTTTTATTTCACCTCTCCCTCTACCACAGTTGCATCTATCAACTTCCACCTTAACTTATCTTCCCCTCTCAGAGGTTTCTAACCACACTTCTCCCCTTCTTTTCCGGTACCGATGAAGGGTCTCAGCCCGAAAAACAATGATTGTTCACTCTTTTCCGTAGATGCTGCCTGGCCTGCTTAGTTACTCTAGAATTTTGCGTTCGTTGCTTTGGATTTCCAGTATCTGCAGACTTTCTGGTGTTTGGTATATCTGTCTGAATTTATTTACCCGCGCCTCCACGGAGCCGACAAAATGGCAGACATAGCTGGGACGTCTTGCGTGTGCTCGTTGGTACACCTTTTGTTGTAAGGAAGTGGGAGGATCTAAAGGAGAAATGATTGAGAGTGAGGACAAGCTCCGCCAGTCGGAGGAGAGTGATGGTGGAATGGAAGTCGTTGGGTTTGGTGTCCAGATAGAAACGGGGAGCTTTGGGAACTTCCTGCTCAGGGATGGGGGTGTATAGGGACTGGGCATGGAAGGTATATATAATATGATATGTGTCAGGGCACCAGACGACATTGAAAAGATGCAAAGCGTGTGAGCTGTCAGGGATGTGTATGGGAAGGGAATGAACCATGGCGGATGAAACGGAGTCAAAGAATACAGATATGATTTTAGTGGGGCAGAACAATCTGTAACGAAGTATTTACCTGAACACGGACGACTGTGGGTATTGGATATGAGGTAGAAACGGGAGACGCCGGTTGTGGGAACTATGAGGGCCCTGCAGTGGAATTTTATCCCCAGAGCTAGTAGTTTTGGGGACAAAGGCATGATGCTCCGTGGTGGGATCCTTTTCGTGGTGGGATAAGAAGGAGAAGATGTCTGAGAGCTGACGCTGGGCCTCCGGAAGGTAGATCTGTCTGAGCGCAAATTAATCTGTCTGGACTTTAGAGCAATATTCAAGCACTGATTGCACCTAAAATTAGTGGGGAATTTCGGATTTCGCTACTCCATAAGTTATAAACATTCTGATAGCGATAACGAAACTGAAACTACAGCTAAACTAACTTTTATGAAACTTTGTTTTGGAGAGGGCAACGTGAAGCAAATCGGCACGACATGTTGAGGAATTTCGACATAAGTTTGCTATTCAGGAAATTGCTAACGACTTGCTACTAGTCCAATGTTTTTGAAGCGAGATAGCAATTCTGTATTGCACAGTTATGTTTCAAGGAATTCTGAATTAAATCAAGGGGCAATTTGAACGTTAGGGCTCGATCATAATATGTTGCTCGACTGATTGGGAAGTGTGTGTAAAGTGATTTGGAATGGCATTGTATTGTCCGTTTAAGTGGGCACCGTTCACTGTCAGCGCGTCACTTTAATTTTGAGTTAATACTAGGTAGATAGCCTTAGGAAAATTTAACTGAATTGAATATATTTTTGACATCCTTCATATAATGTGCGAAAATCTCTACTTTTTCCGTCTAAATGTGCAAAGTGCAATTATAGTAATTTATAATCAATCGTGTTTAGTACTACTTCTTAGACAGTTTGGACTGTTCTTTCTTATTTTAATATAACGGCAGCCAATAACTTACCGGAACAAGGACAGACGTCTGGATTTCCAGACATATTCCGCTCTTTTCGCCATGCCTGATCAGACATGCAGTGTGACACAGAGTGACCGCAGTGAATGTGATCGGATGAGAAACAGGCATAGATCTTTTGGCAATACAATGTGAATTTCGTGTCACACACGAGCACAAAGAAATATTTCATCAGACTACAGGAGCAGAATTAGCCGCTCAGTCAATCGAGTCATTGATATCGTGAGCGTCTCCATTGGCTGAAACTGGAAAGATTCAGCCAGACAGAGAATAGATCGATAAATCTCCCGATCACATGCTGGTAAAGGAGGCACACTGGAACATTAAATACAATGAAAACTCCGAACAAAATGGAAAGAGAATGGCTGTCGGGATGGCAAACACGGCCGGGTCACTGCACAGATTTAGATAAGGACAATTCGGGAATAAATCTCTTTGTTTTTAATTCCGGATATTAGAGGGATTAATGTGCAAGTTAAAATATATTTTACAGAACGGAAATATCTAAGCAATCTTATCTGTATAAAACAATGCTTCATCTCCTGAAATAATGGAAAGGCAGTACTGCTGGGAACAGCGACGTTTTGAGGAAGTTCAATTTATTAATCCGCTTGTTGAGCAGGTGTGGATTTATTTTCGAAATGGGAGAACTACTTGACCCTTTCAACTGAGCGGTATAGACATCTAAAATGTTTCAAAACTAAATTAGCGGGGGAGATCAAAAGAACTTTCAACTGCTCTCTGAATCTGGTCTGGGTCACTCCGTAAATAAATGTATTCGTGCAGCTGTTGAAATTCTGAATCACAGAACCCCAAAACTGTGCCTGGAAAAGCCGAATGGACATTTCCAGGTCTGTGTAGAGGCATCGCATGAGAATGAAGACCAGAGTGGTTGTCGCCCAACAGAGAAGGAAACTCGCCGACAGACTGAAGAGCAGAATGATGGATTGTCTCCGACTCTGCATCTCCGGATCTGTCTGTTTCCCGCAACTTCCCCGTCCCTTCAGCCCGCTGCGGACTCTGCTCGCCGCCAGTATCTGTCTGACGGTCAGAGCATTGAGGGTCAAAATGAGGAAGAAAGGAAGTAACGGATTCAACAGATGGGCCACACAATAAAACCACTCAAACGATTCTGTGAAAGGAGGTGCGGGCCGATTGGTACAGACCCAGTCACCATTTTCCAACAACGCTGCTCCATTCATATAAAGTAAATAAAATGGGACGTTTTTGAAGAGAAACCGACAGATACTGCGCCGATTACCAATCCTGCAACTTTGGATATGCAGTACTTCGTTTTAAAGTTAGCGGAGCAAATGGCAACAAAGCGATCGAAAGTGAAAGTGACAGTAAACCACACGGAACAGTCAACGGCCACGTGACACAGGATGTAGTGGACAAGGCAGAACGGAGCGTTGTCCAGGATTCCGCAATGAAATCCGTATGCTCGACCCATCTGGTAGAACAGGACTTCGATAATCACCACCATTACATCCCCTGCAGCCATCGCCACCAGGGACCGCGTGACACATTTGGAGAGACCGCATTTTCCTCAGCAGAAAATGATGATTGCCACAAGGTTAATTGCAGTGACATAAAAGACCAAAAATTAGAATTAAAAAAAAAATCAAACACATTTTGCGTGGAGATACAGCCATTATCTGTTCGCTTGAAGTAAAATCGTTTGTTCGTCTCTGCTGGACGTTATCAGTGGAAGTAAAGAATACCTATGTTTTTGCGGTTTGTTTGAATGCCTGACCGCAGCACAAAGCGCTTTACAGGAGCACCTGCTGCATTGTCTCCTCATGTTTACCGATGCAGCAGAGATGAGTAGAGTCCAGGAATGATCGAGCACAGAAACGCGCCCTTCGGCCCATAATTCCATGCCGACCGGCACGGCCATCTGAGCTGGTCCCGTCTATTCACGTTTGGATCACATCTCCCTGAGGCTTTCACATTTGTCAAACTGCCCAGGTGTATTTTAAATATTGTTAATGATTCTCTATCGCCCATTTCCTTTGTCAGGCTATTCAACACACAGAGCAACTTCTATGTGAGAACACGTCTCTCAGAATCCAACTACATTTCTGCTCTCTGATCGTAATATTACCCCCTTTTTGCTCACGATTGCCGAACCCCTGGGAGATGAATGACAGTATCTCTACATTATTATCCGCCAATCAACTGCCTGAAGGAATGAAATGCCACTCGGCCGAACCTCTCCCTGTAACTCAGGTCCTGGAGTCCCTGCAGCATCTTTGTAAATACTGTCTGCACACTTTTCAAGTCAAGTCGCTTTTACTGTCAATTCGACCATAACTGCTAGTACAGTCCATAGTAGAAATGAGACAACGTCTTTCAGGACCATGGTGTTACATGACACAGTACAAAAACTAGACTGATCTACGTAATAAAAAAAACAACACAGAAAAAGCTATACTAGACGACAGACCTACACTGGACTGCATAAAGTGCACAAAACTGTACCGGCATTACAATAAATAATAAACAGGACAGTAGGGCTAAGTGTCAGTCCAGGCTTCGGGTACTGAGGAGTCTGATAGCATGGGGGAAGAAACTGTTACATAGTCTGGTCGTGAAAGCCCGAATGCTTCAGTGCCTTTTCCCAGACGGCAGGCGGGAGAAGAGTTTGTATGAGGGGTACATGGGGTCCTTCATAATGCTGTATCCTTTGCAGATGCAGCGTGTGGTGTAAATATCCGTGATGGTAGGAAGAGAGACCCCGATGATCTTCTCAGCTGACCTAACTATCCGGGGCAGGGTCTTGCGATCCGAGATGGTGCAATTTCCGAACCAGGCAGTGTTGCAGCTGCTCAGGATGCTCTCAATACAACCCCTGTAGAATGTGATAAGGGTGGGGGGAGGGAGATGGACTTTCGTCAGCTTTTGCAAAAAAGTAGAGACGCTGCTGGGCTTTCTTTGCTATGGAGCTGGTGCTGAGGACCAGGTGAAATTCTCTGTCAGGTGAACACCAATTTCTGCCTTTCTTATAACAGGCCGAGCAAAACTGTTCACAGAGCTCCAAGCGCGGTATCTCCAAGGAGAGAGGTAGTGTAATTGAAGTGCGTACCTAAACTTCTTTCCGAAGGTTTTAGTTACTATTCGATTTCAAGGTCAGATTCTGAAACCAAGATCTCGCACCCCAGCAAACATTCATCTGTTTTATTTTACTGCTTCGGGGACAAACCATTGCTATGACCAGAAAATTGTTACACGGTTTGGAAAGTGTGCAGTACTTTAAATGTTTTTTTTTTAATCTGTAACATGCATGTCGAACAATGACAAAAGATAACACACAAGTAAACGCTACTAGGCAGTCACCTCTGACTGGGAGTGTTCCGAAGTAAAATGTTCTGACTGAACGGCGTTGGGAGTTCCTGTCTTTATGGTTACCACTTTTGACAGTGTTGTAACTTGAAACAATGACGATTCAACAATTTTGAAGCTCTAAAACGTTTCGATGTAAATGTGGTACATTTAGTATTTAGAACATTTATGGATTATATTCAGTAATACGGTTAATTTCGGTCTATTTCATCGTCATATTAACAAAGATTTGAAAAACAAAATTTTCAGTTCTGGCGCAGCTGCGTACCCGCGCATCTGAGAAGGAACAGCGCTGACACCGAGAAACATAGATCAGAATTTGTGACTGGAAAAACTTGGGAATTGTGAAAGAGTAGAAAACGGACCGTCCTTTAATTGAACAGCGCTGGGAGGGGAAAATAGAAAAGGAAAAGTTGAGTCTACCTTTCAGAAAGATGGAAGAGAAATATTTGGTGGAAATTGGTAAATTTGCAACTGGGCGCTCAGCCGCTGGAAGATGCGTGCGGGAGTGTCTGAGGAGCCACAAGAATCTCTGGATAACAGCCGTGGCGGCGCATCGTTTATCCTGAAATTGAATCCTACCGCACGGCACTGTCTTTAGACGAGTCTCTTTCACTCTTCCCTAACAAGCCGGCCTCGGTGACAAAGCACACGACACTACTGAGTTCCTGTCAATCTTCATTTGTTTCACAAATGTCCTTCAGCGATGGAGAATATTCGCCTTGATCTGGATTTTATGTGACTGGAGACACAAGAATGCTGTGGATTGTTACGTTAATCATCCGATCAGGAAAATTAGAGAGACGGTAATAATATCTGAATTGTCTGTGATGCTCACTTCCCGTGAACCTGAACCAGAAAAGGGAACAGAATTTCACAAGTTGAAATCTAAGCTATTTACTGCCAGTTTAAACTGTATTCTACTGCTCACGTGACAGGGTTGGAAGGAATGCGGTCCGCTCATGACGGGAGGTTTCGATAGACATGGACTGTGTGTGTTACGTCCGTGCAGCTCGAAGTCTCACGTCACAACTGAGAAGACTACGGGCAGTTCCAGTGACAAGTCTGCATGAGCCAAGTTAAAATATTAACACGGCAGGAGATTGAGAGGAACGAGACGGCATTTTTGGGATTTTTAATAAACACCGATTAAAATCACATCAGCAGTAGCTCAGAGCGGCGAGATTTCTGTGCTTTCGTATAAGTAATCGAAAGGCACTTACCCGGGATACCGACAATTACAATCACTGTGTAACAATTAGCACACTCTTCCAGCATTGTTAGTCCAAGGCTGTTAGTACTTGCAATTCTGTTCGGAATATTCACAATTTCTAAATGTCTTAAAAGTTGTAAGTATCCACTAAGTCAATTCAAACAGATATAACAATGCTCAGAGAGCAAATTTCTTTCACACCTGCAGAGTAAAACTCTTCACGGATCACACGTTGTTGAGAGTTCATCGTGTCTGGATGTTTCCACCCTCAATCGAGCTGAAACACAGAATGGCGTACTTTTATAGAATAATCGGTTACTAATGATGAAAACAAATTGTACATTATTACTATTTACTACTAATAATTACTACTAATTAGCAATTATTTTTCTGTTTTAGCGATCCGTAATGCCAATGGGGAAATAACACGCCTTATTTCATGTAACTGAAAACAACACCAGTCTTGAAGCCTCAAGAGACGGCTAACGCTGGGTCTACATCACCTTTTCCCAGTAACTCGTTTTATTGTACACGTTCAATACAGCAAAATAATACAGAAAGACATGGCAGAAGTAAAGGCAAACAAATGAGGTAAAAGTAAATGTCACTTTTGCCCAGTAACAAGCCTTATTGCATTTCGTTGTAGCTGTCGACCCTTTCATCGGTGAAGACACAGTGGATGTAGGAACTGTTTCCAGCGTCACCTCTCTGTGGGAGAGAGGACGATGTTGTGCAGTGGTGCATTGGAGCCACCCGGTGGTCCGTGTGTCCGTATGTGTTGCTATTGTAATGGCTATGAAGCTGGTATTGTGGCGGTGAAAAGTGCTCGGGGTGAGCCATCATATTACTCATCATTGCAGATCCCTCTGCAACAGAGTTAGTCAGCTTTTCAATGTTCGTCATCGGTCGGGTCAGACTATCCGTGAACTCCCTGTCAGGTGCCTCCATACGCTCCAGTGTTTGCTTTTTTTAAGTCCTCCTGCACGCGAGCCAACAGCTGTCCGTCGTTTGCAATTTCCTTTTAAGTTTTTCTAGTCGGACCAACGCGCACCAAATCCTTCACGGCGAGGTTCGACACCAAACATGTCGCTTGATTTCGGTAAATGTGGCCTGCGCATGCCCAGTAGGAGGAGATTCGCCTG